>NW_028128888.1:0-101008 GCF_965231255.1 Vanellus vanellus
ACCTTTGCTGTGGCAGCAAAAGCTGGACGTTTGTCTTTTTTGCTCCGGAGGCTGCCGAAAGCGAAAACAGCTGCTTTTGAGGATGGAGTCCGCAGGAAAGCAGAGAGGGCCAAATTGTCTGTGGCATTTGAAAGAGGTTCCAGGAGGCAGTGAGAACCAGCATTACTTTTCCCCGCTGGCACCTTTGCTGTGGCAGCAAAAGCTGGACGTTTGTCTTTTTACACCGGAGGGCGCCGAAAGTGAAAAAAGGGCTTTTGAGGATGAGTCCGCAGGAAAGCAGAGAGGGCCAAATTGTCTGGGCATTTGAAAGGGTTCCAGGAGGCAGTGAGAACCAGCATTACTTTTCCCCGCTGGCACCTTTGCTGTGGCAGCAAAAGCTGGACGTTTGTCTTTTTTGCTCCGGAGGCTGCCGAAAGCGAAAAACAGGTGCTTTTGAGGATGGAGTCCGCAGGAAAGCAGAGAGGGCCAAATTGTCTGTGGCATTTGAAAGGGTTCCAGGAGGCAGTGAGAACCAGCATTACTTTTCCCCGCTGGCACCTTTGCTGTGGCAGCAAAAGCTGGACGTTTGTCTTTTTTGCTCCGGAGGCTGCCGAAAGCGAAAACAGGTGCTTTTGAGGATGGAGTCCGCAGGAAAGCAGAGAGGGCCAAATTGTCTGTGGCATTTGAAAGGGTTCCAGGAGGCAGTGAGAACCAGCATTACTTTTCCCCGCTGGCACCTTTGCTGTGGCAGCAAAAGCTGGACGTTTGTCTTTTTTGCTCCGGAGGCTGCCGAAAGTGAAAACAGGTGCTTTTGATGATGGAGTCCGCAGGAAAGCAGAGAGGGCCAAATTGTCTTTGGCATTTAAAGACGTTCCAGGAGGCAGTGAGGACCAGCATTACTTTTCCCCGCTGGCACCTTTGCTGCGGCAGCAAAAGCTGGACGTTTGTCTTTTTACCACCGGAGGGCGCCGAAAGTGAAAAAAGGCGCTTTTGAGGATGGAGTCCGCAGGAAAGCAGAGAGGGCCAAATTGTCTGTGGCATTTGAAAGGGTTCCAGGAGGCAGTGAGAACCAGCATTACTTTTCCCCGCTGGCACCTTTGCTGTGGCAGCAAAAGCTGGACGTTTGTCTTTTTTGCTCCGGAGGCTGCCGAAAGCGAAAACAGGTGCTTTTGAGGATGGAGTCCGCAGGAAAGCAGAGAGGGCCAAATTGTCTGTGGCATTTGAAGAGGTTCCAGGAGGCAGTGAGAACCAGCATTACTTTTCCCCGCTGGTACCTTTGCTGTGGCAGCAAAAGCTGGACGTTTTTCTTTTTTGCTCCGGAGGGCGCCGAAAGCGAAAATAGGTTCTTTTGAGGATGGAGTCCGCAGGAAAGCAGAGAGGGCCAAATTGTCTGTGGCATTTGAAAGGGTTCCAGGAGGCAGTGAGAACCAGCATTACTTTTCCCCGCTGGCACCTTTGCTGTGGCAGCAAAAGCTGGACGTTTGTCTTTTTTGCTCCGGAGGCTGCCGAAAGCGAAAATAGGTTCTTTTGAGGATGGAGTCCGCAGGAAAGCAGAGAGGGCCAAATTGTCTGTGGCATTTGATAGGGTTCCAGGAGGCAGTGAGAACCAGCATTACTTTTCCCCGCTGGCACCTTTGCTGTGGCAGCAAAAGCTGGACGTTTGTCTTTTTTGCTCCGGAGGCTGCCGAAAGCAAAAACAGGTGCTTTTGATGATGGAGTCCACAGGAAAGCAGAGAGGGCCAAATTGTCTTTGGCATTTAAAGAGGTTCCAGGAGGCAGTGAGGACCAGCATTACTTTTCCCCGCTGGCACCTTTGCTGTGGCAGCAAAAGCTGGACGTTTGTCTTTTTTGCTCCGGAGGCTGCCGAAAGCGAAAACAGGTGCTTTTGAGGATGGAGTCCGCAGGAAAGCAGAGAGGGCCAAATTGTCTGTGGCATTTGAAAGGGTTCCAGGAGGCAGTGAGAACCAGCATTACTTTTCCCCGCTGGCACCTTTGCTGTGGCAGCAAAAGCTGGACGTTTGTCTTTTTTGCTCCGGAGGTTGCCGAAAGCGAAAACAGGTATTTTTGAGGATGGAGTCCGCAGGAAAGCAGAGAGGGCCAAATTGTCTGAGGCATTTGAAGAGGTTCCAGGAGGCAGTGAGAACCAGCATTACTTTTCCCCGTTGGCACCTTTGCTGTGGCAGCAAAAGCTGGACGTTTGTCTTTTTTGCTCCGGAGGCTGCCGAAAGCGAAAACAGGTGCTTTTGAGGATGGAGTCCGCAGGAAAGCAGAGAGGGCCAAATTGTCTTTGGCATTTAAAGAGGTTCCAGGAGGCAGTGAGGACCAGCATTACTTTTCCCCGTTGGCACCTTTGCTGCGGCAGCAAAAGCTGGACGTTTGTCTTTTTACCACCGGAGGGCGCCGAAAGTGAAAAAAGGCGCTTTTGAGGATAGAGTCCGCAGGAAAGCAGAGAGGGCCAAATTGTCTGGGGCATTTGAAAGGGTTCCAGGAGGCAGTGAGAACCAGCATTACTTTTCCCCGCTGGCACCTTTGCTGTGGCAGCAAAAGCTGGACGTTTGTCTTTTTTGCTCCGGAGGCTGCCGAAAGCAAAAACAGGTGCTTTTGAGGATGGAGTCCGCAGGAAAGCAGAGAGGGCCAAATTGTCTGGGGCATTTGAAAGGGTTCCAGGAGGCAGTGAGAACCAGCATTACTTTTCCCCGCTGGCACCTTTGCTGTGGCAGCAAAAGCTGGACGTTTGTCTTTTTTGCTCCGGAGGCTGCCGAAAGCGAAAACAGGTGCTTTTGAGGATGGAGTCCGCAGGAAAGCAGAGAGGGCCAAATTGTCTGTGGCATTTGAAAGGGTTCCAGGAGGCAGTGAGAACCAGCATTACTTTTCCCCGCTGGCACCTTTGCTGTGGCAGCAAAAGCTGGACGTTTGTCTTTTTTGCTCCGGAGGCTGCCGAAAGCGAAAACAGGTGCTTTTGAGGATGGAGTCCGCAGGAAAGCAGAGAGGGCCAAATTGTCTGTGGCATTTAAAGACGTTCCAGGAGGCAGTGAGGACCAGCATTACTTTTCCCCGCTGGCACCTTTGCTGCGGCAGCAAAAGCTGGACGTTTGTCTTTTTACCACCGGAGGGCGCCGAAAGTGAAAAAAGGCGCTTTTGAGGATGGAGTCCGCAGGAAAGCAGAGAGGGCCAAATTGTCTGTGGCATTTGAAGAGGTTCCAGGAGGCAGTGAGAACCAGCATTACTTTTCCCCGCTGGTACCTTTGCTGTGGCAGCAAAAGCTGGACGTTTGTCTTTTTTGCTCCGGAGGGCGCCGAAATCAAAAATAGGTTCTTTTGAGGATGGAGTCCGCAGGAAAGCAGAGAGGGCCAAATTGTCTGTGGCATTTGAAAGGGTTCCAGGAGGCAGTGAGAACCAGCATTACTTTTCCCCGCTGGCACCTTTGCTGTGGCAGCAAAAGCTGGACGTTTGTCTTTTTTGCTCCGGAGGCTGCCGAAAGCGAAAATAGGTTCTTTTGGGGATGGAGTCCGCAGGAAAGCAAAGAGGGCTAAATTGTCTGGGGCATTTGAAAGGGTTCCAGGAGGCAGTGAGAACCAGCATTACTTTTCCCCGTTGGCACCTTTGCTGTGGCAGCAAAAGCTGGACGTTTGTCTTTTTTGCTCCGGAGGCTGCCGAAAGCGAAAACAGGTGCTTTTGAGGATGGAGTCCGCAGGAAAGCAGAGAGGGCCAAATTGTCTTTGGCATTTAAAGAGGTTCCAGGAGGCAGTGAGGACCAGCATTACTTTTCCCCGTTGGCACCTTTGCTGCGGCAGCAAAAGCTGGACGTTTGTCTTTTTACCACCGGAGGGCGCCGAAAGTGAAAAAAGGCGCTTTTGAGGATAGAGTCCGCAGGAAAGCAGAGAGGGCCAAATTGTCTGGGGCATTTGAAAGGGTTCCAGGAGGCAGTGAGAACCAGCATTACTTTTCCCCGCTGGCACCTTTGCTGTGGCAGCAAAAGCTGGACGTTTGTCTTTTTTGCTCCGGAGGCTGCCGAAAGCAAAAACAGGTGCTTTTGAGGATGGAGTCCACAGGAAAGCAGAGAGGGCCAAATTGTCTTTGGCATTTAAAGAGGTTCCAGGAGGCAGTGAGGACCAGCATTACTTTTCCCCGCTGGCACCTTTGCTGTGGCAGCAAAAGCTGGACGTTTGTCTTTTTTGCTCCGGAGGCTGCCGAAAGCGAAAACAGGTGCTTTTGAGGATGGAGTCCGCAGGAAAGCAGAGAGGGCCAAATTGTCTGGGGCATTTGAAAGGGTTCCAGGAGGCAGTGAGAACCAGCATTACTTTTCCCCGCTGGCACCTTTGCTGTGGCAGCAAAAGCTGGACGTTTGTCTTTTTTGCTCCGGAGGTTGCCGAAAGCGAAAACAGGTATTTTTGAGGATGGAGTCCGCAGGAAAGCAGAGAGGCCCAAATTGTCTGGGGCATTTGAAGAGGTTCCAGGAGGCAGTGAGAACCAGCATTACTTTTCCCCGCTGGCACCTTTGCTTTGGCAGCAAAAGCTGGACGTTTGTCTTTTTTGCTCCGGAGGATGGCGAAAGCGAAAACAGGTGCTTTTGAGGATGGAGTCCGCAGGAAAGCAGAGGGGGCCTAATTGTCTGGGGCATTTGAAAGGGTTCCAGGAGGCAGTGAGAACCAGCATTACTTTTCCCCGCTGGCACCTTTGTTGTGGCAGCAAAAGCTGGACGTTTGTCTTTTTTGCTCCGGAGGCTGCCGAAAGCGAAAACAGGTGCTTTTGAGGATGGAGTCCGCAGGAAAGCAGAGAGGGCCAAATTGTCTTTGGCATTTAAAGAGGTTCCAGGAGGCAGTGAGGACCAGCATTACTTTTCCCCGCTGGCACCTTTGCTGTGGCAGCAAAAGCTGGACGTTTGTCTTTTTACCACCGGAGGGCGCCGAAAGTGAAAAAAGGCGCTTTTGAGGATAGAGTCCGCAGGAAAGCAGAGAGGGCCAAATTGTCTGTGGCATTTGATAGGGTTCCAGGAGGCAGTGAGAACCAGCATTACTTTTCCCCGCTGGCACCTTTGCTGTGGCAGCAAAAGCTGGACGTTTGTCTTTTTTGCTCCGGAGGCTGCCGAAAGCGAAAACAGGTGCTTTTGAGGATGGAGTCCGCAGGAAAGCAGAGAGGGCCAAATTGTCTGTGGCATTTGAAAGGGTTCCAGGAGGCAGTGAGAACCAGCATTACTTTTCCCCGCTGGCACCTTTGCTGTGGCAGCAAAAGCTGGACGTTTGTCTTTTTTGCTCCGGAGGCTGCCGAAAGCGAAAACAGTTGCTTTTGATGATGGAGTCCGCAGGAAAGCAGAGAGGGCCAAATTGTCTGGGGCATTTGAAAGGGTTCCAGGAGGCAGTGAGAACCAGCATTACTTTTCCCCGCTGGCACCTTTGCTGTGGCAGCAAAAGCTGGACGTTTGTCTTTTTTGCTCCGGAGGCTGCCGAAAGCGAAAACAGGTGCTTTTGAGGATGGAGTCCGCAGGAAAGCAGAGAGGGCCAAATTGTCTCAGGCATTTGAAGAGGTTCCAGGAGGCAGTGAGAACCAGCATTACTTTTCCCCGCTGGCACCTTTGCTGTAGCAGCAAAAGCTGGACGTTTGTATTTTTTGTTCCGGAGGCTGCCGAAAGCGAAAACAGGTGCTTTTGAGGATAGAGTCCGCAGGAAAGCAGAGAGGGCCAAATTGTCTGGGGCAGTTGAAAGGGTTCCAGGAGGCAATGAGAACCAGCATTACTTTTCCCCGTTGGCACCTTTGCTGTGGCAGCAAAAGCTGGACGTTTGTCTTTTTTGCTCCGGAGGCTGCCGAAAGCGAAAACAGGTGCTTTTGAGGATGGAGTCCGCAGGAAAGCAGAGAGGGCCAAATTGTCTTTGGCATTTAAAGAGGTTCCAGGAGGCAGTGAGGACCAGCATTACTTTTCCCCGTTGGAACCTTTGCTGCGGCAGCAAAAGCTGGACGTTTGTCTTTTTACCACCGGAGGGCGCCGAAAGTGAAAAAAGGCGCTTTTGAGGATAGAGTCCGCAGGAAAGCAGAGAGGGCCAAATTGTCTGGGGCATTTGAAAGGGTTCCAGGAGGCAGTGAGAACCAGCATTACTTTTCCCCGCTGGCACCTTTGCTGTGGCAGCAAAAGCTGGACGTTTGTCTTTTTTGCTCCGGAGGCTGCCGAAAGCAAAAACAGGTGCTTTTGAGGATGGAGTCCGCAGGAAAGCAGAGAGGGCCAAATTGTCTGTGGCATTTGAAAGGGTTCCAGGAGGCAGTGAGAACCAGCATTACTTTTCCCCGCTGGCACCTTTGCTGTGGCAGCAAAAGCTGGACGTTTGTCTTTTTTGCTCCGGAGGCTGCCGAAAGCGAAAACAGGTGCTTTTGAGGATGGAGTCCGCAGGAAAGCAGAGAGGGCCAAATTGTCTGTGGCATTTGAAAGGGTTCCAGGAGGCAGTGAGAACCAGCATTACTTTTCCCCGCTGGCACCTTTGCTGTGGCAGCAAAAGCTGGACGTTTGTCTTTTTTGCTCCGGAGGCTGCCGAAAGTGAAAACAGGTGCTTTTGATGATGGAGTCCGCAGGAAAGCAGAGAGGGCCAAATTGTCTTTGGCATTTAAAGACGTTCCAGGAGGCAGTGAGGACCAGCATTACTTTTCCCCGCTGGCACCTTTGCTGCGGCAGCAAAAGCTGGACGTTTGTCTTTTTACCACCGGAGGGCGCCGAAAGTGAAAAAAGGCGCTTTTGAGGATGGAGTCCGCAGGAAAGCAGAGAGGGCCAAATTGTCTGTGGCATTTGAAAGGGTTCCAGGAGGCAGTGAGAACCAGCATTACTTTTCCCCGCTGGCACCTTTGCTGTGGCAGCAAAAGCTGGACGTTTGTCTTTTTTGCTCCGGAGGCTGCCGAAAGCGAAAACAGGTGCTTTTGAGGATGGAGTCCGCAGGAAAGCAGAGAGGGCCAAATTGTCTGTGGCATTTGAAGAGGTTCCAGGAGGCAGTGAGAACCAGCATTACTTTTCCCCGCTGGTACCTTTGCTGTGGCAGCAAAAGCTGGACGTTTTTCTTTTTTGCTCCGGAGGGCGCCGAAAGCGAAAATAGGTTCTTTTGAGGATGGAGTCCGCAGGAAAGCAGAGAGGGCCAAATTGTCTGTGGCATTTGAAAGGGTTCCAGGAGGCAGTGAGAACCAGCATTACTTTTCCCCGCTGGCACCTTTGCTGTGGCAGCAAAAGCTGGACGTTTGTCTTTTTTGCTCCGGAGGCTGCCGAAAGCGAAAATAGGTTCTTTTGAGGATGGAGTCCGCAGGAAAGCAGAGAGGGCCAAATTGTCTGTGGCATTTGATAGGGTTCCAGGAGGCAGTGAGAACCAGCATTACTTTTCCCCGCTGGCACCTTTGCTGTGGCAGCAAAAGCTGGACGTTTGTCTTTTTTGCTCCGGAGGCTGCCGAAAGCAAAAACAGGTGCTTTTGATGATGGAGTCCACAGGAAAGCAGAGAGGGCCAAATTGTCTTTGGCATTTAAAGAGGTTCCAGGAGGCAGTGAGGACCAGCATTACTTTTCCCCGCTGGCACCTTTGCTGTGGCAGCAAAAGCTGGACGTTTGTCTTTTTTGCTCCGGAGGCTGCCGAAAGCGAAAACAGGTGCTTTTGAGGATGGAGTCCGCAGGAAAGCAGAGAGGGCCAAATTGTCTGTGGCATTTGAAAGGGTTCCAGGAGGCAGTGAGAACCAGCATTACTTTTCCCCGCTGGCACCTTTGCTGTGGCAGCAAAAGCTGGACGTTTGTCTTTTTTGCTCCGGAGGTTGCCGAAAGCGAAAACAGGTATTTTTGAGGATGGAGTCCGCAGGAAAGCAGAGAGGGCCAAATTGTCTGAGGCATTTGAAGAGGTTCCAGGAGGCAGTGAGAACCAGCATTACTTTTCCCCGTTGGCACCTTTGCTGTGGCAGCAAAAGCTGGACGTTTGTCTTTTTTGCTCCGGAGGCTGCCGAAAGCGAAAACAGGTGCTTTTGAGGATGGAGTCCGCAGGAAAGCAGAGAGGGCCAAATTGTCTTTGGCATTTAAAGAGGTTCCAGGAGGCAGTGAGGACCAGCATTACTTTTCCCCGTTGGCACCTTTGCTGCGGCAGCAAAAGCTGGACGTTTGTCTTTTTACCACCGGAGGGCGCCGAAAGTGAAAAAAGGCGCTTTTGAGGATAGAGTCCGCAGGAAAGCAGAGAGGGCCAAATTGTCTGGGGCATTTGAAAGGGTTCCAGGAGGCAGTGAGAACCAGCATTACTTTTCCCCGCTGGCACCTTTGCTGTGGCAGCAAAAGCTGGACGTTTGTCTTTTTTGCTCCGGAGGCTGCCGAAAGCAAAAACAGGTGCTTTTGAGGATGGAGTCCGCAGGAAAGCAGAGAGGGCCAAATTGTCTGGGGCATTTGAAAGGGTTCCAGGAGGCAGTGAGAACCAGCATTACTTTTCCCCGCTGGCACCTTTGCTGTGGCAGCAAAAGCTGGACGTTTGTCTTTTTTGCTCCGGAGGCTGCCGAAAGCGAAAACAGGTGCTTTTGAGGATGGAGTCCGCAGGAAAGCAGAGAGGGCCAAATTGTCTGTGGCATTTGAAAGGGTTCCAGGAGGCAGTGAGAACCAGCATTACTTTTCCCCGCTGGCACCTTTGCTGTGGCAGCAAAAGCTGGACGTTTGTCTTTTTTGCTCCGGAGGCTGCCGAAAGCGAAAACAGGTGCTTTTGAGGATGGAGTCCGCAGGAAAGCAGAGAGGGCCAAATTGTCTGTGGCATTTAAAGACGTTCCAGGAGGCAGTGAGGACCAGCATTACTTTTCCCCGCTGGCACCTTTGCTGCGGCAGCAAAAGCTGGACGTTTGTCTTTTTACCACCGGAGGGCGCCGAAAGTGAAAAAAGGCGCTTTTGAGGATGGAGTCCGCAGGAAAGCAGAGAGGGCCAAATTGTCTGTGGCATTTGAAAGGGTTCCAGGAGGCAGTGAGAACCAGCATTACTTTTCCCCGCTGGCACCTTTGCTGTGGCAGCAAAAGCTGGACGTTTGTCTTTTTTGCTCCGGAGGCTGCCGAAAGCGAAAACAGGTGCTTTTGAGGATGGAGTCCGCAGGAAAGCAGAGAGGGCCAAATTGTCTGTGGCATTTGAAAGGGTTCCAGGAGGCAGTGAGAACCAGCATTACTTTTCCCCGCTGGCACCTTTGCTGTGGCAGCAAAAGCTGGACAATTGTATTTTTTGCTCCGGAGGCTGCCGAAAGCGAAAACAGGTGCTTTTGAGGATGGAGTCCGCAGGAAAGCAGAGAGGGCCAAATTGTCTGTGGCATTTGAAAGGGTTCCAGGAGGCAGTGAGAACCAGCATTACTTTTCCCCGCTGGCACCTTTGCTGTGGCAGCAAAAGCTGGACGTTTGTCTTTTTTTCTCCGGAGGTTGCCGAAAGCGAAAACAGGTGCTTTTGAGGATGGAGTCCGCAGGAAAGCAGAGAGGGCCAAATTGTCTGAGGCATTTGAAGAGGTTCCAGGAGGCAGTGAGAACCAGCATTACTTTTCCCCGCTGGCACCTTTGCTGTGGCAGCAAAAGCTGGACGTTTGTCTTTTTTGCTCCGGAGGATGGCGAAAGCGAAAACAGGTGCTTTTGAGGATGGAGTCCGCAGGAAAGCAGAGAGGGCCAAATTGTCTGGGGCATTTGAAAGGGTTCCAGGAGGCAGTGAGAACCAGCATTACTTTTCCCCGCTGGCACCTTTGCTGCGGCAGCAAAAGCTGGACGTTTGTCTTTTTTGCTCCGGAGGCTGCCGAAAGCGAAAACATGTGCTTTTGATGATGGAGTCCGCAGGAAAGCAGAGAGGGCCAAATTGTCTTTGGCATTTAAAGAGGTTCCAGGAGGCAGTGAGGACCAGCATTACTTTTCCCCGCTGGCACCTTTGCTGTGGCAGCAAAAGCTGGACGTTTGTCTTTTTACCACCGGAGGGCGCCGAAAGTGAAAAAAGGCGCTTTTGAGGATAGAGTCCGCAGGAAAGCAGAGAGGGCCAAATTGTCTGTGGCATTTGATAGGGTTCCAGGAGGCAGTGAGAACCAGCATTACTTTTCCCCGCTGGCACCTTTGCTGTGGCAGCAAAAGCTGGACGTTTGTCTTTTTTGCTCCGGAGGATGGCGAAAGCGAAAACAGGTGCTTTTGAGGATCGAGTCCGCAGGAAAGCAGAGAGGGCCAAATTGTCTGGGGCATTTGAAAGGGTTCCAGGAGGCAGTGAGAACCAGCATTACTTTTCCCCGCTGGCACCTTTGCTGCGGCAGCAAAAGCTGGACGTTTGTCTTTTTTGCTCCGGAGGCTGCCGAAAGCGAAAACAGGTGCTTTTGATGATGGAGTCCGCAGGAAAGCAGAGAGGGCCAAATTGTCTTTGGCATTTAAAGAGGTTCCAGGAGGCAGTGAGGACCAGCATTACTTTTCCCCGCTGGCACCTTTGCTGTGGCAGCAAAAGCTGGACGTTTGTCTTTTTACCACCGGAGGGCGCCGAAAGTGAAAAAAGGCGCTTTTGAGGATAGAGTCTGCAGGAAAGCAGAGAGGGCCAAATTGTCTGTGGCATTTGATAGGGTTCCAGGAGGCAGTGAGAACCAGCATTACTTTTCCCCGCTGGCACCTTTGCTGTGGCAGCAAAAGCTGGACGTTTGTCTTTTTTGCTCCGGAGGCTGCCGAAAGCGAAAACAGGTGCTTTTGAGGATGGAGTCCGCAGGAAAGCAGAGAGGGCCAAATTGTCTGGGGCATTTGAAAGGGTTCCAGGAGGCAGTGAGAACCAGCATTACTTTTCCCCGCTGGCACCTTTGCTGTGGCAGCAAAAGCTGGACGTTTGTATTTTTTGCTCCGGAGGCTGCCGAAAGCGAAAACAGGTGCTTTTGAGGATGGAGTCCGCAGGAAAGCAGAGAGGGCCAAATTGTCTGAGGCATTTGAAGAGGTTCCAGGAGGCAGTGAGAACCAGCATTACTTTTCCCCGCTGGCACCTTTGCTGTAGCAGCAAAAGCTGGACGTTTGTCTTTTTTGTTCCGGAGGCTGCCGAAAGCGAAAACAGGTGCTTTTGAGGATGGAGTCCGCAGGAAAGCAGAGAGGGCCAAATTGTCTGGGGCAGTTGAAAGGGTTCCAGGAGGCAATGAGAACCAGCATTACTTTTCCCCGTTGGCACCTTTGCTGTGGCAGCAAAAGCTGGACGTTTGTCTTTTTTGCTCCGGAGGCTGCCGAAAGCGAAAACAGGTGCTTTTGAGGATGGAGTCCGCAGGAAAGCAGAGAGGGCCAAATTGTCTTTGGCATTTAAAGAGGTTCCAGGAGGCAGTGAGGAACAGCATTACTTTTCCCCGTTGGAACCTTTGCTGCGGCAGCAAAAGCTGGACGTTTGTCTTTTTACCACCGGAGGGCGCCGAAAGTGAAAAAAGGCGCTTTTGAGGATAGAGTCCGCAGGAAAGCAGAGAGGGCCAAATTGTCTGGGGCATTTGAAAGGGTTCCAGGAGGCAGTGAGAACCAGCATTACTTTTCCCCGCTGGCACCTTTGCTGTGGCAGCAAAAGCTGGACGTTTGTCTTTTTTGCTCCGGAGGCTGCCGAAAGCAAAAACAGGTGCTTTTGAGGATGGAGTCCGCAGGAAAGCAGAGAGGGCCAAATTGTCTGTGGCATTTGAAAGGGTTCCAGGAGGCAGTGAGAACCAGCATTACTTTTCCCCGCTGGCACCTTTGCTGTGGCAGCAAAAGCTGGACGTTTGTCTTTTTTGCTCCGGAGGCTGCCGAAAGCGAAAACAGGTGCTTTTGAGGATGGAGTCCGCAGGAAAGCAGAGAGGGCCAAATTGTCTGTGGCATTTGAAAGGGTTCCAGGAGGCAGTGAGAACCAGCATTACTTTTCCCCGCTGGCACCTTTGCTGTGGCAGCAAAAGCTGGACGTTTGTCTTTTTTGCTCCGGAGGCTGCCGAAAGCGAAAACAGGTGCTTTTGATGATGGAGTCCGCAGGAAAGCAGAGAGGGCCAAATTGTCTTTGGCATTTAAAGACGTTCCAGGAGGCAGTGAGGACCAGCATTACTTTTCCCCGCTGGCACCTTTGCTGCGGCAGCAAAAGCTGGACGTTTGTCTTTTTACCACCGGAGGGCGCCGAAAGTGAAAAAAGGCGCTTTTGAGGATGGAGTCCGCAGGAAAGCAGAGAGGGCCAAATTGTCTGTGGCATTTGAAAGGGTTCCAGGAGGCAGTGAGAACCAGCATTACTTTTCCCCGCTGGCACCTTTGCTGTGGCAGCAAAAGCTGGACGTTTGTCTTTTTTGCTCCGGAGGCTGCCGAAAGCGAAAACAGGTGCTTTTGAGGATGGAGTCCGCAGGAAAGCAGAGAGGGCCAAATTGTCTGTGGCATTTGAAGAGGTTCCAGGAGGCAGTGAGAACCAGCATTACTTTTCCCCGCTGGTACCTTTGCTGTGGCAGCAAAAGCTGGACGTTTTTCTTTTTTGCTCCGGAGGGCGCCGAAAGCGAAAATAGGTTCTTTTGAGGATGGAGTCCGCAGGAAAGCAGAGAGGGCCAAATTGTCTGTGGCATTTGAAAGGGTTCCAGGAGGCAGTGAGAACCAGCATTACTTTTCCCCGCTGGCACCTTTGCTGTGGCAGCAAAAGCTGGACGTTTGTCTTTTTTGCTCCGGAGGCTGCCGAAAGCGAAAATAGGTTCTTTTGAGGATGGAGTCCGCAGGAAAGCAGAGAGGGCCAAATTGTCTGGGGCATTTGAAAGGGTTCCAGGAGGCAGTGAGAACCAGCATTACTTTTCCCCGCTGGCACCTTTGCTGTGGCAGCAAAAGCTGGACGTTTGTCTTTTTTGCTCCGGAGGTTGCCGAAAGCGAAAACAGGTATTTTTGAGGATGGAGTCCGCAGGAAAGCAGAGAGGGCCAAATTGTCTGAGGCATTTGAAGAGGTTCCAGGAGGCAGTGAGAACCAGCATTACTTTTCCCCGTTGGCACATTTGCTGCGGCAGCAAAAGCTGGACGTTTGTCTTTTTACCACCGGAGGGCGCCGAAAGTGAAAAAAGGCGCTTTTGAGGATAGAGTCCGCAGGAAAGCAGAGAGGGCCAAATTGTCTGGGGCATTTGAAAGGGTTCCAGGAGGCAGTGAGAACCAGCATTACTTTTCCCCGCTGGCACCTTTGCTGTGGCAGCAAAAGCTGGACGTTTGTCTTTTTTGCTCCGGAGGCTGCCGAAAGCAAAAACAGGTGCTTTTGAGGATGGAGTCCGCAGGAAAGCAGAGAGGGCCAAATTGTCTGTGGCATTTGAAAGGGTTCCAGGAGGCAGTGAGAACCAGCATTACTTTTCCCCGCTGGCACCTTTGCTGTGGCAGCAAAAGCTGGACGTTTGTCTTTTTTGCTCCGGAGGCTGCCGAAAGCGAAAACAGGTGCTTTTGAGGATGGAGTCCGCAGGAAAGCAGAGAGGGCCAAATTGTCTGTGGCATTTGAAAGGGTTCCAGGAGGCAGTGAGAACCAGCATTACTTTTCCCCGCTGGCACCTTTGCTGTGGCAGCAAAAGCTGGACGTTTGTCTTTTTTGCTCCGGAGGCTGCCGAAAGCGAAAACAGGTGCTTTTGAGGATGGAGTCCGCAGGAAAGCAGAGAGGGCCAAATTGTCTGTGGCATTTAAAGACGTTCCAGGAGGCAGTGAGGACCAGCATTACTTTTCCCCGCTGGCACCTTTGCTGCGGCAGCAAAAGCTGGACGTTTGTCTTTTTACCACCGGAGGGCGCCGAAAGTGAAAAAAGGCGCTTTTGAGGATGGAGTCCGCAGGAAAGCAGAGAGGGCCAAATTGTCTGTGGCATTTGAAAGGGTTCCAGGAGGCAGTGAGAACGAGCATTACTTTTCCCCGCTGGCACCTTTGCTGTGGCAGCAAAAGCTGGACGTTTGTCTTTTTTGCTCCGGAGGCTGCCGAAAGCGAAAACAGGTGCTTTTGAGGATGGAGTCCGCAGGAAAGCAGAGAGGGCCAAATTGTCTGTGGCATTTGAAAGGGTTCCAGGAGGCAGTGAGAACCAGCATTACTTTTCCCCGCTGGCACCTTTGCTGTGGCAGCAAAAGCTGGACAATTGTATTTTTTGCTCCGGAGGCTGCCGAAAGCGAAAACAGGTGCTTTTGAGGATGGAGTCCGCAGGAAAGCAGAGAGGGCCAAATTGTCTGTGGCATTTGAAAGGGTTCCAGGAGGCAGTGAGAACCAGCATTACTTTTCCCCGCTGGCACCTTTGCTGTGGCAGCAAAAGCTGGACGTTTGTCTTTTTTGCTCCGGAGGTTGCCGAAAGCGAAAACAGGTGCTTTTGAGGATGGAGTCCGCAGGAAAGCAGAGAGGGCCAAATTGTCTGAGGCATTTGAAGAGGTTCCAGGAGGCAGTGAGAACCAGCATTACTTTTCCCCGCTGGCACCTTTGCTGTGGCAGCAAAAGCTGGACGTTTGTCTTTTTTGCTCCGGAGGATGGCGAAAGCGAAAACAGGTGCTTTTGAGGATGGAGTCCGCAGGAAAGCAGAGAGGGCCAAATTGTCTGGGGCATTTGAAAGGGTTCCAGGAGGCAGTGAGAACCAGCATTACTTTTCCCCGCTGGCACCTTTGCTGCGGCAGCAAAAGCTGGACGTTTGTCTTTTTTGCTCCGGAGGCTGCCGAAAGCGAAAACATGTGCTTTTGATGATGGAGTCCGCAGGAAAGCAGAGAGGGCCAAATTGTCTTTGGCATTTAAAGAGGTTCCAGGAGGCAGTGAGGACCAGCATTACTTTTCCCCGCTGGCACCTTTGCTGTGGCAGCAAAAGCTGGACGTTTGTCTTTTTACCACCGGAGGGCGCCGAAAGTGAAAAAAGGCGCTTTTGAGGATAGAGTCCGCAGGAAAGCAGAGAGGGCCAAATTGTCTGTGGCATTTGATAGGGTTCCAGGAGGCAGTGAGAACCAGCATTACTTTTCCCCGCTGGCACCTTTGCTGTGGCAGCAAAAGCTGGACGTTTGTCTTTTTTGCTCCGGAGGATGGCGAAAGCGAAAACAGGTGCTTTTGAGGATGGAGTCCGCAGGAAAGCAGAGAGGGCCAAATTGTCTGGGGCATTTGAAAGGGTTCCAGGAGGCAGTGAGAACCAGCATTACTTTTCCCCGCTGGCACCTTTGCTGCGGCAGCAAAAGCTGGACGTTTGTCTTTTTTGCTCCGGAGGCTGCCGAAAGCGAAAACAGGTGCTTTTGATGATGGAGTCCGCAGGAAAGCAGAGAGGGCCAAATTGTCTTTGGCATTTAAAGAGGTTCCAGGAGGCAGTGAGGACCAGCATTACTTTTCCCCGCTGGCACCTTTGCTGTGGCAGCAAAAGCTGGACGTTTGTCTTTTTACCACCGGAGGGCGCCGAAAGTGAAAAAAGGCGCTTTTGAGGATAGAGTCCGCAGGAAAGCAGAGAGGGCCAAATTGTCTGTGGCATTTGATAGGGTTCCAGGAGGCAGTGAGAACCAGCATTACTTTTCCCCGCTGGCACCTTTGCTGTGGCAGCAAAAGCTGGACGTTTGTCTTTTTTGCTCTGGAGGCTGCCGAAAGCGAAAACAGGTGCTTTTGAGGATGGAGTCCGCAGGAAAGCAGAGAGGGCCAAATTGTCTGGGGCATTTGAAAGGGTTCCAGGAGGCAGTGAGAACCAGCATTACTTTTCCCCGCTGGCACCTTTGCTGTGGCAGCAAAAGCTGGACGTTTGTCTTTTTTGCTCCGGAGGCTGCCGAAAGCGAAAACAGGTGCTTTTGAGGATGGAGTCCGCAGGAAAGCAGAGAGGGCCAAATTGTCTGTGGCATTTGAAAGGGTTCCAGGAGGCAGTGAGAACCAGCATTACTTTTCCCCGCTGGCACCTTTGCTGTGGCAGCAAAAGCTGGACGTTTGTCTTTTTTGCTCCGGAGGCTGCCGAAAGCGAAAACAGGTGCTTTTGAGGATGGAGTCCGCAGGAAAGCAGAGAGGGCCAAATTGTCTGTGGCATTTGAAAGGGTTCCAGGAGGCAGTGAGAACCAGCATTACTTTTCCCCGTTGGCACCTTTGCTGTGGCAGCAAAAGCTGGACGTTTGTCTTTTTTGCTCCGGAGGCTGCCGAAAGCGAAAAAAGGTGCTTTTGAGGATGGAGTCCGCAGGAAAGCAGAGAGGGCCAAATTGTCTGTGGCATTTGAAAGGGTTCCAGGAGGCAGTGAGAACCAGCATTACTTTTCCCCGCTGGCACCTTTGCTGTGGCAGCAAAAGCTGGACGTTTGTCTTTTTTGCTCCGGAGGCTGCCGAAAGCGAAAACAGGTGCTTTTGAGGATGGAGTCCGCAGGAAAGCAGAGAGGGCCAAATTGTCTGTGGCATTTGAACAGGTTCCAGGAGGCAGTGAGAACCAGCATTACTTTTCCCCGCTGGTACCTTTGCTGTGGCAGCAAAAGCTGGACGTTTGTCTTTTTTGCTCCTGAGGTTGCCGAAAGCGAAAATAGGTTCTTTTGAGGATGGAGTCCGCAGGAAAGCAGAGAGGGCCAAATTGTCTGGGCATTTGAAAGGGTTCCAGGAGGCAGTGAGAACCAGCATTACTTTTCCCCGCTGGCACCTTTGCTGTGGCAGCAAAAGCTGGACGTTTGTCTTTTTTGCTCCGGAGGCTGCCGAAAGCGAAAACAGGTGCTTTTGAGGATGGAGTCCGCAGGAAAGCAGAGAGGGCCAAATTGTCTTTGGCATTTAAAGAGGTTCCAGGAGGCAGTGAGGACCAGCATTACTTTTCCCCGCTGGCACCTTTGCTGCGGCAGCAAAAGCTGGACGTTTGTCTTTTTACCACCGGAGGGCGCCGAAAGTGAAAAAAGGCGCTTTTGAGGATAGAGTCCGCAGGAAAGCAGAGAGGGCCAAATTGTCTGGGGCATTTGAAAGGGTTCCAGGAGGCAGTGAGAACCAGCATTACTTTTCCCCGCTGGCACCTTTGCTGTGGCAGCAAAAGCTGGACGTTTGTCTTTTTTGCTCCGGAGGCTGCCGAAAGCGAAAACAGGTGCTTTTGAGGATGGAGTCCGCAGGAAAGCAGAGAGGGCCAAATTGTCTGTGGCATTTGAAAGGGTTCCAGGAGGCAGTGAGAACCAGCATTACTTTTCCCCGCTGGCACCTTTGTTGTGGCAGCAAAAGCTGGACGTTTGTCTTTTTTGCTCCGGAGGCTGCCGAAAGCGAAAACAGGTGCTTTTGAGGATGGAGTCCGCAGGAAAGCAGAGAGGGCCAAATTGTCTGTGGCATTTGAAAGGGTTCCAGGAGGCAGTGAGAACGAGCATTACTTTTCCCCGCTGGCACCTTTGCTGTGGCAGCAAAAGCTGGACGTTTGTCTTTTTTGCTCCGGAGGCTGCCGAAAGCGAAAATAAGTTCTTTTGAGGATGGAGTCCGCAGGAAAGCAGAGAGGGCCAAATTGTCTGTGGCATTTGAAAGGGTTCCAGGAGGCAGTGAGAACGAGCATTACTTTTCCCCGCTGGCACCTTTGCTGTGGCAGCAAAAGCTGGACGTTTGTCTTTTTTGCTCCGGAGGCTGCCGAAAGCGAAAACAGGTGCTTTTGATGATGGAGTCCGCAGGAAAGCAGAGAGGGCCAAATTGTCTGAGGCATTTAAAGAGGTTCCAGGAGGCAGTGAGGACCAGCATTACTTTTCCCCGCTGGCACCTTTGCTGCGGCAGCAAAAGCTGGACGTTTGTCTTTTTACCACCGGAGGGCGCCGAAAGTGAAAAAAGGCGCTTTTGAGGATAGAGTCCGCAGGAAAGCAGAGAGGGCCAAATTGTCTGTGGCATTTGAAAGGGTTCCAGGAGGCAGTGAGAACGAGCATTACTTTTCCCCGCTAGCACCTTTGCTGTGGCAGCAAAAGCTGGACGTTTGTCTTTTTTGCTCCGGAGGTTGCCGAAAGCGAAAACAGGTGCTTTTGAGGATGGAGTCCGCAGGAAAGCAGAGAGGGCCAAATTGTCTGTGGCATTTGAAGAGGTTCCAGGAGGCAGTGAGAACCAGCATTACTTTTCCCCGCTGGCACCTTTGCTGTAGCAGCAAAAGCTGGACGTTTGTCTTTTTTGCTCCGGAGGCTGCCGAAAGCGAAAACAGGTGCTTTTGAGGATGGAGTCCGCAGGAAAGCAGAGAGGGCCAAATTGTCTGGGGCATTTGAAAGGGTTCCAGGAGGCAGTGAGAACCAGCATTACTTTTCCCCGTTGGCACCTTTGCTGTGGCAGCAAAAGCTGGACGTTTGTCTTTTTTGCTCCGGAGGCTGCCGAAAGCGAAAACAGGTGCTTTTGAGGATGGAGTCCGCAGGAAAGCAGAGAGGGCCAAATTGTCTGTGGCATTTGAAAGGGTTCCAGGAGGCAGTGAGAACCAGCATTACTTTTCCCCGCTGGCACCTTTGCTGTGGCAGCAAAATCTGGACGTTTGTCTTTTTTGCTCCGGAGGCTGCCGAAAGCGAAAACAGGTGCTTTTGATGATGGAGTCCGCAGGAAAGCAGAGAGGGCCAAATTGTCTGTGGCATTTGAAGAGGTTCCAGGAGGCAGTGAGAACCAGCATTACTTTTCCCCGCTGGTACCTTTGCTGTGGCAGCAAAAGCTGGACGTTTGTCTTTTTTGCTCCTGAGGTTGCCGAAAGCGAAAATAGGTTCTTTTGAGGATGGAGTCCGCAGGAAAGCAGAGAGGGCCAAATTGTCTGGGCATTTGAAAGGGTTCCAGGAGGCAGTGAGAACCAGCATTACTTTTCCCCGCTGGCACCTTTGCTGTGGCAGCAAAAGCTGGACGTTTGTCTTTTTTGCTCCGGAGGTTGCCGAAAGCGAAAACAGGTGCTTTTGAGGATGGAGTCCGCAGGAAAGCAGAGAGGGCCAAATTGTCTTTGGCATTTAAAGAGGTTCCAGGAGGCAGTGAGGACCAGCATTACTTTTCCCCGCTGGCACCTTTGCTGCGGCAGCAAAAGCTGGACGTTTGTCTTTTTACCACCGGAGGGCGCCGAAAGTGAAAAAAGGCGCTTTTGAGGATAGAGTCCGCAGGAAAGCAGAGAGGGCCAAATTTTCTGGGGCATTTGAAAGGGTTCCAGGAGGCAGTAAGAACCAGCATTACTTTTCCCCGCTGGCACCTTTGCTGTGGCAGCAAAAGCTGGACGTTTGTCTTTTTTGCTCCGGAGGCTGCCGAAAGCGAAAACAGGTGCTTTTGAGGATGGAGTCCGCAGGAAAGCAGAGAGGGCCAAATTGTCTGTGGCATTTGAAGAGGTTCCAGGAGGCAGTGAGAACCAGCATTACTTTTCCCCGCTGGCACCTTTGCTGTGGCAGCAAAAGCTGGACGTTTGTCTTTTTTGCTCCGGAGGCTGCCGAAAGCGAAAACAGGTGCTTTTGAGGATGGAGTCCGCAGGAAAGCAGAGAGGGCCAAATTGTCTTTGGCATTTAAAGAGGTTCCAGGAGGCAGTGAGGACCAGCATTACTTTTCCCCGCTGGCACCTTTGCTGCGGCAGCAAAAGCTGGACGTTTGTCTTTTTACCACCGGAGGGCGCCGAAAGTGAAAAAAGGCGCTTTTGAGGATAGAGTCCGCAGGAAAGCAGAGAGGGCCAAATTGTCTGTGGCATTTGAAAGGGTTCCAGGAGGCAGTGAGAACGAGCATTACTTTTCCCCGCTAGCACCTTTGCTGTGGCAGCAAAAGCTGGACGTTTGTCTTTTTTGCTCCGGAGGTTGCCGAAAGCGAAAACAGGTGCTTTTGAGGATGGAGTCCGCAGGAAAGCAGAGAGGGCCAAATTGTCTGTGGCATTTGAAGAGGTTCCAGGAGGCAGTGAGAACCAGCATTACTTTTCCCCGCTGGCACCTTTGCTGTGGCAGCAAAAGCTGGACGTTTGTCTTTTTTGCTCCGGAGGCTGCCGAAAGCGAAAACAGGTGCTTTTGAGGATAGAGTCCGCAGGAAAGCAGAGAGGGCCAAATTGTCTGGGGCAGTTGAAAGGGTTCCAGGAGGCAATGAGAACCAGCATTACTTTTCCCCGTTGGCACCTTTGCTGTGGCAGCAAAAGCTGGACGTTTGTCTTTTTTGCTCCGGAGGCTGCCGAAAGCGAAAACAGGTGCTTTTGAGGATGGAGTCCGCAGGAAAGCAGAGAGGGCCAAATTTTCTTTGGCATTTAAAGAGGTTCCAGGAGGCAGTGAGGACCAGCATTACTTTTCCCCGTTGGAACCTTTGCTGCGGCAGCAAAAGCTGGACGTTTGTCTTTTTACCACCGGAGGGCGCCGAAAGTGAAAAAAGGCGCTTTTGAGGATAGAGTCCGCAGGAAAGCAGAGAGGGCCAAATTGTCTGTGGCATTTGAAAGGGTTCCAGGAGGCAGTGAGAACGAGCATTACTTTTCCCCGCTAGCACCTTTGCTGTGGCAGCAAAAGCTGGACGTTTGTCTTTTTTGCTCCGGAGGTTGCCGAAAGCGAAAACAGGTGCTTTTGAGGATGGAGTCCGCAGGAAAGCAGAGAGGGCCAAATTGTCTGTGGCATTTGAAGAGGTTCCAGGAGGCAGTGAGAACCAGCATTACTTTTCCCCGCTGGCACCTTTGCTGTGGCAGCAAAAGCTGGACGTTTGTCTTTTTTGCTCCGGAGGCTGCCGAAAGCGAAAACAGGTGCTTTTGAGGATGGAGTCCGCAGGAAAGCAGAGAGGGCCAAATTGTCTGGGGCATTTGAAAGGGTTCCAGGAGGCAGTGAGAACCAGCATTACTTTTCCCCGCTGGCACCTTTGCTGTGGCAGCAAAAGCTGGACGTTTGTATTTTTTGCTCCGGAGGCTGCCGAAAGCGAAAACAGGTGCTTTTGAGGATGGAGTCCGCAGGAAAGCAGAGAGGGCCAAATTGTCTGAGGCATTAGAAGAGGTTCCAGGTGGCAGTGAGAACCAGCATTACTTTTCCCCGCTGGCACCTTTGCTGTAGCAGCAAAAGCTGGACGTTTGTATTTTTTGTTCCGGAGGCTGCCGAAAGCGAAAACAGGTGCTTTTGAGGATAGAGTCCGCAGGAAAGCAGAGAGGGCCAAATTGTCTGGGGCAGTTGAAAGGGTTCCAGGAGGCAATGAGAACCAGCATTACTTTTCCCCGTTGGCACCTTTGCTGTGGCAGCAAAAGCTGGACGTTTGTCTTTTTTGCTCCGGAGGCTGCCGAAAGCGAAAACAGGTGCTTTTGAGGATGGAGTCCGCAGGAAAGCAGAGAGGGCCAAATTGTCTTTGGCATTTAAAGAGGTTCCAGGAGGCAGTGAGGACCAGCATTACTTTTCCCCGTTGGAACCTTTGCTGCGGCAGCAAAAGCTGGACGTTTGTCTTTTTACCACCGGAGGGCGCCGAAAGTGAAAAAAGGCGCTTTTGAGGATAGAGTCCGCAGGAAAGCAGAGAGGGCCAAATTGTCTGGGGCATTTGAAAGGGTTCCAGGAGGCAGTGAGAACCAGCATTACTTTTCCCCGCTGGCACCTTTGCTGTGGCAGCAAAAGCTGGACGTTTGTCTTTTTTGCTCCGGAGGCTGCCGAAAGCAAAAACAGGTGCTTTTGAGGATGGAGTCCGCAGGAAAGCAGAGAGGGCCAAATTGTCTGTGGCATTTGAAAGGGTTCCAGGAGGCAGTGAGAACCAGCATTACTTTTCCCCGCTGGCACCTTTGCTGTGGCAGCAAAAGCTGGACGTTTGTCTTTTTTGCTCCGGAGGCTGCCGAAAGCGAAAACAGGTGCTTTTGAGGATGGAGTCCGCAGGAAAGCAGAGAGGGCCAAATTGTCTGTGGCATTTGAAAGGGTTCCAGGAGGCAGTGAGAACCAGCATTACTTTTCCCCGCTGGCACCTTTGCTGTGGCAGCAAAAGCTGGACGTTTGTCTTTTTTGCTCCGGAGGCTGCCGAAAGCGAAAACAGGTGCTTTTGATGATGGAGTCCGCAGGAAAGCAGAGAGGGCCAAATTGTCTTTGGCATTTAAAGACGTTCCAGGAGGCAGTGAGGACCAGCATTACTTTTCCCCGCTGGCACCTTTGCTGCGGCAGCAAAAGCTGGACGTTTGTCTTTTTACCACCGGAGGGCGCCGAAAGTGAAAAAAGGCGCTTTTGAGGATGGAGTCCGCAGGAAAGCAGAGAGGGCCAAATTGTCTGTGGCATTTGAAAGGGTTCCAGGAGGCAGTGAGAACCAGCATTACTTTTCCCCGCTGGCACCTTTGCTGTGGCAGCAAAAGCTGGACGTTTGTCTTTTTTGCTCCGGAGGCTGCCGAAAGCGAAAACAGGTGCTTTTGAGGATGGAGTCCGCAGGAAAGCAGAGAGGGCCAAATTGTCTGTGGCATTTGAAGAGGTTCCAGGAGGCAGTGAGAACCAGCATTACTTTTCCCCGCTGGTACCTTTGCTGTGGCAGCAAAAGCTGGACGTTTTTCTTTTTTGCTCCGGAGGGCGCCGAAAGCGAAAATAGGTTCTTTTGAGGATGGAGTCCGCAGGAAAGCAGAGAGGGCCAAATTGTCTGTGGCATTTGAAAGGGTTCCAGGAGGCAGTGAGAACCAGCATTACTTTTCCCCGCTGGCACCTTTGCTGTGGCAGCAAAAGCTGGACGTTTGTCTTTTTTGCTCCGGAGGCTGCCGAAAGCGAAAATAGGTTCTTTTGAGGATGGAGTCCGCAGGAAAGCAGAGAGGGCCAAATTGTCTGGGGCATTTGAAAGGGTTCCAGGAGGCAGTGAGAACCAGCATTACTTTTCCCCGCTGGCACCTTTGCTGTGGCAGCAAAAGCTGGACGTTTGTCTTTTTTGCTCCGGAGGTTGCCGAAAGCGAAAACAGGTATTTTTGAGGATGGAGTCCGCAGGAAAGCAGAGAGGGCCAAATTGTCTGAGGCATTTGAAGAGGTTCCAGGAGGCAGTGAGAACCAGCATTACTTTTCCCCGTTGGCACCTTTGCTGTGGCAGCAAAAGCTGGACGTTTGTCTTTTTTGCTCCGGAGGCTGCCGAAAGCGAAAACAGGTGCTTTTGAGGATGGAGTCCGCAGGAAAGCAGAGAGGGCCAAATTGTCTTTGGCATTTAAAGAGGTTCCAGGAGGCAGTGAGGACCAGCATTACTTTTCCCCGTTGGCACCTTTGCTGCGGCAGCAAAAGCTGGACGTTTGTCTTTTTACCACCGGAGGGCGCCGAAAGTGAAAAAAGGCGCTTTTGAGGATAGAGTCCGCAGGAAAGCAGAGAGGGCCAAATTGTCTGGGGCATTTGAAAGGGTTCCAGGAGGCAGTGAGAACCAGCATTACTTTTCCCCGCTGGCACCTTTGCTGTGGCAGCAAAAGCTGGACGTTTGTCTTTTTTGCTCCGGAGGCTGCCGAAAGCAAAAACAGGTGCTTTTGAGGATGGAGTCCGCAGGAAAGCAGAGAGGGCCAAATTGTCTGTGGCATTTGAAAGGGTTCCAGGAGGCAGTGAGAACCAGCATTACTTTTCCCCGCTGGCACCTTTGCTGTGGCAGCAAAAGCTGGACGTTTGTCTTTTTTGCTCCGGAGGCTGCCGAAAGCGAAAACAGGTGCTTTTGAGGATGGAGTCCGCAGGAAAGCAGAGAGGGCCAAATTGTCTGTGGCATTTGAAAGGGTTCCAGGAGGCAGTGAGAACCAGCATTACTTTTCCCCGCTGGCACCTTTGCTGTGGCAGCAAAAGCTGGACGTTTGTCTTTTTTGCTCCGGAGGCTGCCGAAAGCGAAAACAGGTGCTTTTGAGGATGGAGTCCGCAGGAAAGCAGAGAGGGCCAAATTGTCTGTGGCATTTAAAGACGTTCCAGGAGGCAGTGAGGACCAGCATTACTTTTCCCCGCTGGCACCTTTGCTGCGGCAGCAAAAGCTGGACGTTTGTCTTTTTACCACCGGAGGGCGCCGAAAGTGAAAAAAGGCGCTTTTGAGGATGGAGTCCGCAGGAAAGCAGAGAGGGCCAAATTGTCTGTGGCATTTGAAAGGGTTCCAGGAGGCAGTGAGAACGAGCATTACTTTTCCCCGCTGGCACCTTTGCTGTGGCAGCAAAAGCTGGACGTTTGTCTTTTTTGCTCCGGAGGCTGCCGAAAGCGAAAACAGGTGCTTTTGAGGATGGAGTCCGCAGGAAAGCAGAGAGGGCCAAATTGTCTGGGGCATTTGAAAGGGTTCCAGGAGGCAGTGAGAACCAGCATTACTTTTCCCCGCTGGCACCTTTGCTGTGGCAGCAAAAGCTGGACAATTGTATTTTTTGCTCCGGAGGCTGCCGAAAGCGAAAACAGGTGCTTTTGAGGATGGAGTCCGCAGGAAAGCAGAGAGGGCCAAATTGTCTGGGGCATTTGAAAGGGTTCCAGGAGGCAGTGAGAACCAGCATTACTTTTCCCCGCTGGCACCTTTGCTGTGGCAGCAAAAGCTGGACGTTTGTCTTTTTTGCTCCGGAGGTTGCCGAAAGCGAAAACAGGTGCTTTTGAGGATGGAGTCCGCAGGAAAGCAGAGAGGGCCAAATTGTCTGAGGCATTTGAAGAGGTTCCAGGAGGCAGTGAGAACCAGCATTACTTTTCCCCGCTGGCACCTTTGCTGTGGCAGCAAAAGCTGGACGTTTGTCTTTTTTGCTCCGGAGGATGGCGAAAGCGAAAAAAGTGCTTTTGAGGATGGAGTCCGCAGGAAAGCAGAGAGGGCCAAATTGTCTGGGGCATTTGAAAGGGTTCCAGGAGGCAGTGAGAACCAGCATTACTTTTCCCCGCTGGCACCTTTGCTGCGGCAGCAAAAGCTGGACGTTTGTCTTTTTTGCTCCGGAGGCTGCCGAAAGCGAAAACATGTGCTTTTGATGATGGAGTCCGCAGGAAAGCAGAGAGGGCCAAATTGTCTTTGGCATTTAAAGAGGTTCCAGGAGGCAGTGAGGACCAGCATTACTTTTCCCCGCTGGCACCTTTGCTGTGGCAGCAAAAGCTGGACGTTTGTCTTTTTACCACCGGAGGGCGCCGAAAGTGAAAAAAGGCGCTTTTGAGGATAGAGTCCGCAGGAAAGCAGAGAGGGCCAAATTGTCTGTGGCATTTGATAGGGTTCCAGGAGGCAGTGAGAACCAGCATTACTTTTCCCCGCTGGCACCTTTGCTGTGGCAGCAAAAGCTGGACGTTTGTCTTTTTTGCTCCGGAGGATGGCGAAAGCGAAAACAGGTGCTTTTGAGGATCGAGTCCGCAGGAAAGCAGAGAGGGCCAAATTGTCTGGGGCATTTGAAAGGGTTCCAGGAGGCAGTGAGAACCAGCATTACTTTTCCCCGCTGGCACCTTTGCTGCGGCAGCAAAAGCTGGACGTTTGTCTTTTTTGCTCCGGAGGCTGCCGAAAGCGAAAACAGGTGCTTTTGATGATGGAGTCCGCAGGAAAGCAGAGAGAGCCAAATTGTCTTTGGCATTTAAAGAGGTTCCAGGAGGTAGTGAGGACCAGCATTACTTTTCCCCGCTGGCACCTTTGCTGTGGCAGCAAAAGCTGGACGTTTGTCTTTTTACCACCGGAGGGCGCCGAAAGTGAAAAAAGGCGCTTTTGAGGATAGAGTCCGCAGGAAAGCAGAGAGGGCCAAATTGTCTGTGGCATTTGATAGGGTTCCAGGAGGCAGTGAGAACCAGCATTACTTTTCCCCGCTGGCACCTTTGCTGTGGCAGCAAAAGCTGGACGTTTGTCTTTTTTGCTCCGGAGGCTGCCGAAAGCGAAAACAGGTGCTTTTGAGGATGGAGTCCGCAGGAAAGCAGAGAGGGCCAAATTGTCTGTGGCATTTGAAAGGGTTCCAGGAGGCAGTGAGAACCAGCATTACTTTTCCCCGCTGGCACCTTTGCTGTGGCAGCAAAAGCTGGACGTTTGTCTTTTTTGCTCCGGAGGCTGCCGAAAGCGAAAACAGGTGCTTTTGAGGATGGAGTCCGCAGGAAAGCAGAGAGGGCCAAATTGTCTGGGGCATTTGAAAGGGTTCCAGGAGGCAGTGAGAACCAGCATTACTTTTCCCCGCTGGCACCTTTGCTGTGGCAGCAAAAGCTGGACGTTTGTCTTTTTTGCTCCGGAGGCTGCCGAAAGCGAAAACAGGTGCTTTTGAGGATGGAGTCCGCAGGAAAGCAGAGAGAGCCAAATTGTCTGAGGCATTTGAAGAGGTTCCAGGAGGCAGTGAGAACCAGCATTACTTTTCCCCGCTGGCACCTTTGCTGTAGCAGCAAAAGCTGGACGTTTGTCTTTTTTGCTCCGGAGGCTGCCGAAAGCGAAAACAGGTGCTTTTGAGGATGGAGTCCGCAGGAAAGCAGAGAGGGCCAAATTGTCTGTGGCATTTGAAAGGGTTCCAGGAGGCAGTGAGAACCAGCATTACTTTTCCCCGTTGGCACCTTTGCTGTGGCAGCAAAAGCTGGACGTTTGTCTTTTTTGCTCCGGAGGCTGCCGAAAGCGAAAAAAGGTGCTTTTGAGGATGGAGTCCGCAGGAAAGCAGAGAGGGCCAAATTGTCTGTGGCATTTGAAAGGGTTCCAGGAGGCAGTGAGAACCAGCATTACTTTTCCCCGCTGGCACCTTTGCTGTGGCAGCAAAAGCTGGACGTTTGTCTTTTTTGCTCCGGAGGCTGCCGAAAGCGAAAACAGGTGCTTTTGAGGATGGAGTCCGCAGGAAAGCAGAGAGGGCCAAATTGTCTGTGGCATTTGAAGAGGTTCCAGGAGGCAGTGAGAACCAGCATTACTTTTCCCCGCTGGTACCTTTGCTGTGGCAGCAAAAGCTGGACGTTTGTCTTTTTTGCTCCTGAGGTTGCCGAAAGCGAAAATAGGTTCTTTTGAGGATGGAGTCCGCAGGAAAGCAGAGAGGGCCAAATTGTCTGGGCATTTGAAAGGGTTCCAGGAGGCAGTGAGAACCAGCATTACTTTTCCCCGCTGGCACCTTTGCTGTGGCAGCAAAAGCTGGACGTTTGTCTTTTTTGCTCCGGAGGCTGCCGAAAGCGAAAACAGGTGCTTTTGAGGATGGAGTCCGCAGGAAAGCAGAGAGGGCCAAATTGTCTTTGGCATTTAAAGAGGTTCCAGGAGGCAGTGAGGACCAGCATTACTTTTCCCCGCTGGCACCTTTGCTGCGGCAGCAAAAGCTGGACGTTTGTCTTTTTACCACCGGAGGGCGCCGAAAGTGAAAAAAGGCGCTTTTGAGGATAGAGTCCGCAGGAAAGCAGAGAGGGCCAAATTGTCTGGGGCATTTGAAAGGGTTCCAGGAGGCAGTGAGAACCAGCATTACTTTTCCCCGCTGGCACCTTTGCTGTGGCAGCAAAAGCTGGACGTTTGTCTTTTTTGCTCCGGAGGCTGCCGAAAGCGAAAACAGGTGCTTTTGAGGATGGAGTCCGCAGGAAAGCAGAGAGGGCCAAATTGTCTGTGGCATTTGAAAGGGTTCCAGGAGGCAGTGAGAACCAGCATTACTTTTCCCCGCTGGCACCTTTGTTGTGGCAGCAAAAGCTGGACGTTTGTCTTTTTTGCTCCGGAGGCTGCCGAAAGCGAAAACAGGTGCTTTTGAGGATGGAGTCCGCAGGAAAGCAGAGAGGGCCAAATTGTCTGTGGCATTTGAAAGGGTTCCAGGAGGCAGTGAGAACGAGCATTACTTTTCCCCGCTGGCACCTTTGCTGTGGCAGCAAAAGCTGGACGTTTGTCTTTTTTGCTCCGGAGGCTGCCGAAAGCGAAAATAAGTTCTTTTGAGGATGGAGTCCGCAGGAAAGCAGAGAGGGCCAAATTGTCTGTGGCATTTGAAAGGGTTCCAGGAGGCAGTGAGAACGAGCATTTCTTTTCCCCGCTGGCACCTTTGCTGTGGCAGCAAAAGCTGGACGTTTGTCTTTTTTGCTCCGGAGGCTGCCGAAAGCGAAAACAGGTGCTTTTGATGATGGAGTCCGCAGGAAAGCAGAGAGGGCCAAATTGTCTGAGGCATTTAAAGAGGTTCCAGGAGGCAGTGAGGACCAGCATTACTTTTCCCCGCTGGCACCTTTGCTGCGGCAGCAAAAGCTGGACGTTTGTCTTTTTACCACCGGAGGGCGCCGAAAGTGAAAAAAGGCGCTTTTGAGGATAGAGTCCGCAGGAAAGCAGAGAGGGCCAAATTGTCTGTGGCATTTGAAAGGGTTCCAGGAGGCAGTGAGAACGAGCATTACTTTTTCCCGCTAGCACCTTTGCTGTGGCAGCAAAAGCTGGACGTTTGTCTTTTTTGCTCCGGAGGTTGCCGAAAGCGAAAACAGGTGCTTTTGAGGATGGAGTCCGCAGGAAAGCAGAGAGGGCCAAATTGTCTGTGGCATTTGAAGAGGTTCCAGGAGGCAGTGAGAACCAGCATTACTTTTCCCCGCTGGCACCTTTGCTGTAGCAGCAAAAGCTGGACGTTTGTCTTTTTTGCTCCGGAGGCTGCCGAAAGCGAAAACAGGTGCTTTTGAGGATGGAGTCCGCAGGAAAGCAGAGAGGGCCAAATTGTCTGGGGCATTTGAAAGGGTTCCAGGAGGCAGTGAGAACCAGCATTACTTTTCCCCGTTGGCACCTTTGCTGTGGCAGCAAAAGCTGGACGTTTGTCTTTTTTGCTCCGGAGGCTGCCGAAAGCGAAAACAGGTGCTTTTGAGGATGGAGTCCGCAGGAAAGCAGAGAGGGCCAAATTGTCTGTGGCATTTGAAAGGGTTCCAGGAGGCAGTGAGAACCAGCATTACTTTTCCCCGCTGGCACCTTTGCTGTGGCAGCAAAATCTGGACGTTTGTCTTTTTTGCTCCGGAGGCTGCCGAAAGCGAAAACAGGTGCTTTTGATGATGGAGTCCGCAGGAAAGCAGAGAGGGCCAAATTGTCTGTGGCATTTGAAGAGGTTCCAGGAGGCAGTGAGAACCAGCATTACTTTTCCCCGCTGGTACCTTTGCTGTGGCAGCAAAAGCTGGACGTTTGTCTTTTTTGCTCCTGAGGTTGCCGAAAGCGAAAATAGGTTCTTTTGAGGATGGAGTCCGCAGGAAAGCAGAGAGGGCCAAATTGTCTGGGCATTTGAAAGGGTTCCAGGAGGCAGTGAGAACCAGCATTACTTTTCCCCGCTGGCACCTTTGCTGTGGCAGCAAAAGCTGGACGTTTGTCTTTTTTGCTCCGGAGGCTGCCGAAAGCGAAAACAGGTGCTTTTGAGGATGGAGTCCGCAGGAAAGCAGAGAGGGCCAAATTGTCTTTGGCATTTAAAGAGGTTCCAGGAGGCAGTGAGGACCAGCATTACTTTTCCCCGCTGGCACCTTTGCTGCGGCAGCAAAAGCTGGACGTTTGTCTTTTTACCACCGGAGGGCGCCGAAAGTGAAAAAAGGCGCTTTTGAGGATAGAGTCCGCAGGAAAGCAGAGAGGGCCAAATTTTCTGGGGCATTTGAAAGGGTTCCAGGAGGCAGTAAGAACCAGCATTACTTTTCCCCGCTGGCACCTTTGCTGTGGCAGCAAAAGCTGGACGTTTGTCTTTTTTGCTCCAGAGGCTGCCGAAAGCGAAAACAGGTGCTTTTGAGGATGGAGTCCGCAGGAAAGCAGAGAGGGCCAAATTGTCTGTGGCATTTGAAGAGGTTCCAGGAGGCAGTGAGAACCAGCATTACTTTTCCCCGCTGGCACCTTTGCTGTGGCAGCAAAAGCTGGACGTTTGTCTTTTTTGCTCCGGAGGCTGCCGAAAGCGAAAACAGGTGCTTTTGAGGATGGAGTCCGCAGGAAAGCAGAGAGGGCCAAATTGTCTTTGGCATTTAAAGAGGTTCCAGGAGGCAGTGAGGACCAGCATTACTTTTCCCCGCTGGCACCTTTGCTGCGGCAGCAAAAGCTGGACGTTTGTCTTTTTACGACCGGAGGGCGCCGAAAGTGAAAAAAGGCGCTTTTGAGGATAGAGTCCGCAGGAAAGCAGAGAGGGCCAAATTGTCTGTGGCATTTGAAAGGGTTCCAGGAGGCAGTGAGAACGAGCATTACTTTTCCCCGCTAGCACCTTTGCTGTGGCAGCAAAAGCTGGACGTTTGTCTTTTTTGCTCCGGAGGTTGCCGAAAGCGAAAACAGGTGCTTTTGAGGATGGAGTCCGCAGGAAAGCAGAGAGGGCCAAATTGTCTGTGGCATTTGAAGAGGTTCCAGGAGGCAGTGAGAACCAGCATTACTTTTCCCCGCTGGCACCTTTGCTGTAGCAGCAAAAGCTGGACGTTTGTCTTTTTTGCTCCGGAGGCTGCCGAAAGCGAAAACAGGTGCTTTTGAGGATGGAGTCCGCAGGAAAGCAGAGAGGGCCAAATTGTCTGTGGCATTTGAAAGGGTTCCAGGAGGCAGTGAGAACCAGCATTACTTTTCCCCGTTGGCACCTTTGCTGTGGCAGCAAAAGCTGGACGTTTGTCTTTTTTGCTCCGGAGGCTGCCGAAAGCGAAAACAGGTGCTTTTGAGGATGGAGTCCGCAGGAAAGCAGAGAGGGCCAAATTGTCTGTGGCATTTGAAAGGGTTCCAGGAGGCAGTGAGAACCAGCATTACTTTTCCCCGCTGGCACCTTTGCTGTGGCAGCAAAATCTGGACGTTTGTCTTTTTTGCTCCGGAGGCTGCCGAAAGCGAAAACAGGTGCTTTTGATGATGGAGTCCGCAGGAAAGCAGAGAGGGCCAAATTGTCTGTGGCATTTGAAGAGGTTCCAGGAGGCAGTGAGAACCAGCATTACTTTTCCCCGCTGGTACCTTTGCTGTGGCAGCAAAAGCTGGACGTTTGTCTTTTTTGCTCCTGAGGTTGCCGAAAGCGAAAATAGGTTCTTTTGAGGATGGAGTCCGCAGGAAAGCAGAGAGGGCCAAATTGTCTGGGCATTTGAAAGGGTTCCAGGAGGCAGTGAGAACCAGCATTACTTTTCCCCGCTGGCACCTTTGCTGTGGCAGCAAAAGCTGGACGTTTGTCTTTTTTGCTCCGGAGGCTGCCGAAAGCGAAAACAGGTGCTTTTGAGGATGGAGTCCGCAGGAAAGCAGAGAGGGCCAAATTGTCTTTGGCATTTAAAGAGGTTCCAGGAGGCAGTGAGGACCAGCATTACTTTTCCCCGCTGGCACCTTTGCTGCGGCAGCAAAAGCTGGACGTTTGTCTTTTTACCACCGGAGGGCGCCGAAAGTGAAAAAAGGCGCTTTTGAGGATAGAGTCCGCAGGAAAGCAGAGAGGGCCAAATTTTCTGGGGCATTTGAAAGGGTTCCAGGAGGCAGTAAGAACCAGCATTACTTTTCCCCGCTGGCACCTTTGCTGTGGCAGCAAAAGCTGGACGTTTGTCTTTTTTGCTCCGGAGGCTGCCGAAAGCGAAAACAGGTGCTTTTGAGGATGGAGTCCGCAGGAAAGCAGAGAGGGCCAAATTGTCTGTGGCATTTGAAAGGGTTCCAGGAGGCAGTGAGAACCAGCATTACTTTTCCCCGCTGGCACCTTTGCTGTGGCAGCAAAAGCTGGACGTTTGTCTTTTTTGCTCCGGAGGCTGCCGAAAGCGAAAACAGGTGCTTTTGAGGATGGAGTCCGCAGGAAAGCAGAGAGGGCCAAATTGTCTGTGGCATTTGAAAGGGTTCCAGGAGGCAGTGAGAACCAGCATTACTTTTCCCCGCTGGCACCTTTGTTGTGGCAGCAAAAGCTGGACGTTTGTCTTTTTTGCTCCGGAGGCTGCCGAAAGCGGAAACAGGTGCTTTTGAGGATGGAGTCCGCAGGAAAGCAGAGAGGGCCAAATTGTCTGTGGCATTTGAAAGGGTTCCAGGAGGCAGTGAGAACGAGCATTACTTTTCCCCGCTGGCACCTTTGCTGTGGCAGCAAAAGCTGGACGTTTGTCTTTTTTGCTCCGGAGGCTGCCGAAAGCGAAAATAGGTTCTTTTGAGGATGGAGTCCGCAGGAAAGCAGAGAGGGCCAAATTGTCTGTGGCATTTGAAAGGGTTCCAGGAGGCAGTGAGAACGAGCATTACTTTTCCCCGCTGGCACCTTTGCTGTGGCAGCAAAAGCTGGACGTTTGTCTTTTTTGCTCCGGAGGCTGCCGAAAGCGAAAACAGGTGCTTTTGAGGATGGAGTCCGCAGGAAAGCAGAGAGGGCCAAATTGTCTGAGGCATTTAAAGAGGTTCCAGGAGGCAGTGAGGACCAGCATTACTTTTCCCCGCTGGCACCTTTGCTGTGGCAGCAAAAGCTGGACGTTTGTCTTTTTACCACCGGAGGGCGCCGAAAGTGAAAAAAGGCGCTTTTGAGGATAGAGTCCGCAGGAAAGCAGAGAGGGCCAAATTGTCTGGGGCATTTGAAAGGGTTCCAGGAGGCAGTGAGAACGAGCATTACTTTTCCCTGCTAGCACCTTTGCTGTGGCAGCAAAAGCTGGACGTTTGTCTTTTTTGCTCCGGAGGTTGCCGAAAGCGAAAACAGGTGCTTTTGAGGATGGAGTCCGCAGGAAAGCAGAGAGGGCCAAATTGTCTGTGGCATTTGAAGAGGTTCCAGGAGGCAGTGAGAACCAGCATTACTTTTCCCCGCTGGTACCTTTGCTGTGGCAGCAAAAGCTGGACGTTTGTCTTTTTTGCTCCGGAGGGCGCCGAAATCAAAAATAGGTTCTTTTGAGGATGGAGTCCGCAGGAAAGCAGAGAGGGCCAAATTGTCTGTGGCATTTGAAAGGGTTCCAGGAGGCAGTGAGAACCAGCATTACTTTTCCCCGCTGGCACCTTTGCTGTGGCAGCAAAAGCTGGACGTTTGTCTTTTTTGCTCCGGAGGTTGCCGAAAGCGAAAACAGGTGCTTTTGAGGATGGAGTCCGCAGGAAAGCAGAGAGGGCCAAATTGTCTGTGGCAGTTGAAAGGGTTCCAGGAGGCAGTGAGAACCAGCATTACTTTTCCCCGCTGGCACCTTTGCTGTGGCAGCAAAAGCTGGACGTTTGTCTTTTTTGCTCCGGAGGCTGCCGAAAGCGAAAACAGGTGCTTTTGAGGATGGAGTCCGCAGGAAAGCAGAGAGGGCCAAATTGTCTGAGGCATTTGAAGAGGTTCCAGGAGGCAGTGAGAACCAGCATTACTTTCCCTCCCGGTAGCACCTTTGTTGTAGCAGCAAAAGCTGGACGTTTGTCTTTTTTGCTCCGGAGGCTGCCGAAAGCGAAAACAGGTGCTTTTGAGGATGGAGTCCGCAGGAAAGCAGAGAGGGCCAAATTGTCTGTGGCATTTGAAAGGGTTCCAGGAGGCAGTGAGAACCAGCATTACTTTTCCCCGCTGGCACCTTTGCTGTGGCAGCAAAAGCTGGACGTTTGTCTTTTTTGCTCCGGAGGCTGCCGAAAGCGAAAACAGGTGCTTTTGAGGATGGAGTCCGCAGGAAAGCAGAGAGGGCCAAATTGTCTGTGGCATTTGAAAGGGTTCCAGGAGGCAGTGAGAACCAGCATTACTTTTCCCCGCTGGCACCTTTGCTGTGGCAGCAAAAGCTGGACGTTTGTCTTTTTTGCTCCGGAGGCTGCCGAAAGCAAAAACAGGTGCTTTTGAGGATGGAGTCCGCAGGAAAGCAGAGAGGGCCAAATTGTCTGTGGCATTTGAAAGGGTTCCAGGAGGCAGTGAGAACCAGCATTACTTTTCCCCGCTGGCACCTTTGCTGTGGCAGCAAAAGCTGGACGTTTGTCTTTTTTGCTCCGGAGGCTGCCGAAAGCGAAAACAGGTGCTTTTGAGGATGGAGTCCGCAGGAAAGCAGAGAGGGCCAAATTGTCTGAGGCATTTGAAGAGGTTCCAGGAGGCAGTGAGAACCAGCATTACTTTTCCCCGCTGGCACCTTTGCTGTAGCAGCAAAAGCTGGACGTTTGTCTTTTTTGCTCTGGAGGCTGCCGAAAGCGAAAACAGGTGCTTTTGAGGATGGAGTCCGCAGGAAAGCAGAGAGGGCCAAATTGTCTGGGGCATTTGAAAGGGTTCCAGGAGGCAGTGAGAACCAGCATTACTTTTCCCCGTTGGCACCTTTGCTGTGGCAGCAAAAGCTGGACGTTTGTCTTTTTTGCTCCGGAGGCTGCCGAAAGCGAAAACAGGTGCTTTTGATGATGGAGTCCGCAGGAAAGCAGAGAGGGCCAAATTGTCTGAGGCATTTAAAGAGGTTCCAGGAGGCAGTGAGGACCAGCATTACTTTTCCCCGCTGGCACCTTTGCTGCGGCAGCAAAAGCTGGACGTTTGTCTTTTTACCACCGGAGGGCGCCGAAAGTGAAAAAAGGCGCTTTTGAGGATAGAGTCCGCAGGAAAGCAGAGAGGGCCAAATTGTCTGGGGCATTTGAAAGGGTTCCAGGAGGCAGTGAGAACGAGCATTACTTTTCCCTGCTAGCACCTTTGCTGTGGCAGCAAAAGCTGGACGTTTGTCTTTTTTGCTCCGGAGGTTGCCGAAAGCGAAAACAGGTGCTTTTGAGGATGGAGTCCGCAGGAAAGCAGAGAGGGCCAAATTGTCTGTGGCATTTGAAGAGGTTCCAGGAGGCAGTGAGAACCAGCATTACTTTTCCCCGCTGGTACCTTTGCTGTGGCAGCAAAAGCTGGACGTTTGTCTTTTTTGCTCCGGAGGGCGCCGAAATCAAAAATAGGTTCTTTTGAGGATGGAGTCCGCAGGAAAGCAGAGAGGGCCAAATTGTCTGTGGCATTTGAAAGGGTTCCAGGAGGCAGTGAGAACCAGCATTACTTTTCCCCGCTGGCACCTTTGCTGTGGCAGCAAAAGCTGGACGTTTGTCTTTTTTGCTCCGGAGGCTGCCGAAAGCGAAAACAGGTGCTTTTGAGGATGGAGTCCGCAGGAAAGCAGAGAGGGCCAAATTGTCTGTGGCATTTGAAAGGGTTCCAGGAGGCAGTGAGAACCAGCATTACTTTTCCCCGCTGGCACCTTTGCTGTGGCAGCAAAAGCTGGACGTTTGTCTTTTTTGCTCCGGAGGCTGCCGAAAGCAAAAACAGGTGCTTTTGAGGATGGAGTCCGCAGGAAAGCAGAGAGGGCCAAATTGTCTGTGGCATTTGAAAGGGTTCCAGGAGGCAGTGAGAACCAGCATTACTTTTCCCCGCTGGCACCTTTGCTGTGGCAGCAAAAGCTGGACGTTTGTCTTTTTTGCTCCGGAGGCTGCCGAAAGCGAAAACAGGTGCTTTTGAGGATGGAGTCCGCAGGAAAGCAGAGAGGGCCAAATTGTCTGAGGCATTTGAAGAGGTTCCAGGAGGCAGTGAGAACCAGCATTACTTTTCCCCGCTGGCACCTTTGCTGTGGCAGCAAAAGCTGGACGTTTGTCTTTTTTGCTCCGGAGGCTGCCGAAAGCGAAAACAGGTGCTTTTGAGGATGGAGTCCGCAGCAAAGCAGAGAGGGCCAAATTGTCTGTGACATTTGAAAGGGTTCCAGGAGGCAGTGAGAACCAGCATTACTTTTCCCCGTTGGCACCTTTGCTGTGGCAGCAAAAGCTGGACGTTTGTCTTTTTTGCTCCGGAGGCTGCCGAAAGCGAAAAAAGGTGCTTTTGAGGATGGAGTCCGCAGGAAAGCAGAGAGGGCCAAATTGTCTTTGGCATTTGAAAGGGTTCCAGGAGGCAGTGAGAACCAGCATTACTTTTCCCCGCTGGCACCTTTGCTGTGGCAGCAAAAGCTGGACGTTTGTCTTTTTTGCTCCGGAGGCTGCCGAAAGCGAAAACAGGTGCTTTTGAGGATGGAGTCCGCAGGAAAGCAGAGAGGGCCAAATTGTCTGTGGCATTTGAAGAGGTTCCAGGAGGCAGTGAGAACCAGCATTACTTTTCCCCGCTGGTACCTTTGCTGTGGCAGCAAAAGCTGGACGTTTGTCTTTTTTGCTCCTGAGGTTGCCGAAAGCGAAAATAGGTTCTTTTGAGGATGGAGTCCGCAGGAAAGCAGAGAGGGCCAAATTGTCTGGGCATTTGAAAGGGTTCCAGGAGGCAGTGAGAACCAGCATTACTTTTCCCCGCTGGCACCTTTGCTATGGCAGCAAAAGCTGGACGTTTGTCTTTTTTGCTCCGGAGGCTGCCGAAAGCGAAAACAGGTGCTTTTGAGGATGGAGTCCGCAGGAAAGCAGAGAGGGCCAAATTGTCTTTGGCATTTAAAGAGGTTCCAGGAGGCAGTGAGGACCAGCATTACTTTTCCCCGCTGGCACCTTTGCTGCGGCAGCAAAAGCTGGACGTTTGTCTTTTTACCACCGGAGGGCGCCGAAAGTGAAAAAAGGCGCTTTTGAGGATAGAGTCCGCAGGAAAGCAGAGAGGGCCAAATTGTCTGGGGCATTTGAAAGGGTTCCAGGAGGCAGTGAGAACCAGCATTACTTTTCCCCGCTGGCACCTTTGCTGTGGCAGCAAAAGCTGGACGTTTGTCTTTTTTGCTCCGGAGGCTGCCGAAAGCGAAAACAGGTGCTTTTGAGGATGGAGTCCGCAGGAAAGCAGAGAGGGCCAAATTGTCTGTGGCATTTGAAAGGGTTCCAGGAGGCAGTGAGAACCAGCATTACTTTTCCCCGCTGGCACCTTTGCTGTGGCAGCAAAAGCTGGACGTTTGTCTTTTTTGCTCCGGAGGCTGCCGAAAGCGAAAACAGGTGCTTTTGAGGATGGAGTCCGCAGGAAAGCAGAGAGGGCCAAATTGTCTGGGGCATTTGAAAGGGTTCCAGGAGGCAGTGAGAACCAGCATTACTTTTCCCCGCTGGCACCTTTGTTGTGGCAGCAAAAGCTGGACGTTTGTCTTTTTTGCTCCGGAGGCTGCCGAAAGCGAAAACAGGTGCTTTTGAGGATGGAGTCCGCAGGAAAGCAGAGAGGGCCAAATTGTCTGTGGCATTTGAAAGGGTTCCAGGAGGCAGTGAGAACGAGCATTACTTTTCCCCGCTGGCACCTTTGCTGTGGCAGCAAAAGCTGGACGTTTGTCTTTTTTGCTCCGGAGGCTGCCGAAAGCGAAAACAGGTGCTTTTGAGGATGGAGTCCGCAGGAAAGCAGAGAGGGCCAAATTGTCTGTGGCATTTGAAAGGGTTCCAGGAGGCAGTGAGAACCAGCATTACTTTTCCCCGCTGGCACCTTTGCTGTGGCAGCAAAAGCTGGACGTTTGTCTTTTTTGCTCCGGAGGCTGCCGAAAGCGAAAACAGGTGCTTTTGATGATGGAGTCCGCAGGAAAGCAGAGAGGGCCAAATTGTCTGAGGCATTTAAAGAGGTTCCAGGAGGCAGTGAGGACCAGCATTACTTTTCCCCGCTGGCACCTTTGCTGCGGCAGCAAAAGCTGGACGTTTGTCTTTTTACCACCGGAGGGCGCCGAAAGTGAAAAAAGGCGCTTTTGAGGATAGAGTCCGCAGGAAAGCAGAGAGGGCCAAATTGTCTGTGGCATTTGAAAGGGTTCCAGGAGGCAGTGAGAACGAGCATTACTTTTCCCCGCTAGCACCTTTGCTGTGGCAGCAAAAGCTGGACGTTTGTCTGTTTTGCTCCGGAGGTTGCCGAAAGCGAAAACAGGTGCTTTTGAGGATGGAGTCCGCAGGAAAGCAGAGAGGGCCAAATTGTCTGTGGCATTTGAAGAGGTTCCAGGAGGCAGTGAGAACCAGCATTACTTTTCCCCGCTGGCACCTTTGCTGTAGCAGCAAAAGCTGGACGTTTGTCTTTTTTGCTCCGGAGGCTGCCGAAAGCGAAAACAGGTGCTTTTGAGGATGGAGTCCGCAGGAAAGCAGAGAGGGCCAAATTGTCTGGGGCATTTGAAAGGGTTCCAGGAGGCAGTGAGAACCAGCATTACTTTTCCCCGCTGGCACCTTTGTTGTGGCAGCAAAAGCTGGACGTTTGTCTTTTTTGCTCCGGAGGCTGCCGAAAGCGAAAACAGGTGCTTTTGAAGATGGAGTCCGCAGGAAAGCAGAGAGGGCCAAATTGTCTGTGGCATTTGAAAGGGTTCCAGGAGGCAGTGAGAACGAGCATTACTTTTCCCCGCTGGCACCTTTGCTGTGGCAGCAAAATCTGGACGTTTGTCTTTTTTGCTCCGGAGGCTGCCGAAAGCGAAAACAGGTGCTTTTGAGGATGGAGTCCGCAGGAAAGCAGAGAGGGCCAAATTGTCTGTGGCATTTGAAGAGGTTCCAGGAGGCAGTGAGAACCAGCATTACTTTTCCCTGCTGGTACCTTTGCTGTGGCAGCAAAAGCTGGACGTTTGTCTTTTTTGCTCCTGAGGTTGCCGAAAGCGAAAATAGGTTCTTTTGAGGATGGAGTCCGCAGGAAAGCAGAGAGGGCCAAATTGTCTGGGCATTTGAAAGGGTTCCAGGAGGCAGTGAGAACCAGCATTACTTTTCCCCGCTGGCACCTTTACTGTGGCAGCAAAAGCTGGACGTTTGTCTTTTTTGCTCCGGAGGCTGCCGAAAGCGAAAACAGGTGCTTTTGATGATGGAGTCCGCAGGAAAGCAGAGAGGGCCAAATTGTCTTTGGCATTTAAAGAGGTTCCAGGAGGCAGTGAGGACCAGCATTACTTTTCCCCACTGGCACCTTTGCTGCGGCAGCAAAAGCTGGACGTTTGTCTTTTTACCACCGGAGGGCGCCGAAAGTGAAAAAAGGCGCTTTTGAGGATAGAATCCGCAGGAAAGCAGAGAGGGCCAAATTGTCTGAGGCATTTGAAAGGGTTCCAGGAGGCAGTAAGAACCAGCATTACTTTTCCCCGCTGGCACCTTTGCTGTGGCAGCAAAAGCTGGACGTTTGTCTTTTTTGCTCCGGAGGCTGCCGAAAGCGAAAACAGGTGCTTTTGAGGATGGAGTCCGCAGGAAAGCAGAGAGGGCCAAATTGTCTGTGGCATTTGAAAGGGTTCCAGGAGGCAGTGAGAACCAGCATTACTTTTCCCCGCTGGCACCTTTGTTGTGGCAGCAAAAGCTGGACGTTTGTCTTTTTTGCTCCGGAGGCTGCCGAAAGCGAAAACAGGTGCTTTTGAGGATGGAGTCCGCAGGAAAGCAGAGAGGGCCAAATTGTCTGTGGCATTTGAAAGGGTTCCAGGAGGCAGTGAGAACGAGCATTACTTTTCCCCGCTGGCACCTTTGCTGTGGCAGCAAAAGCTGGACGTTTGTCTTTTTTGCTCCGGAGGCTGCCTAAAGCAAAAATAGGTTCTTTTGAGGATGGAGTCCGCAGGAAAGCAGAGAGGGCCAAATTGTCTGTGGCATTTGAAAGGGTTCCAGGAGGCAGTGAGAACCAGCATTACTTTTCCCCGCTGGCACCTTTGTTGTGGCAGCAAAAGCTGGACGTTTGTCTTTTTTGCTCCGGAGGCTGCCGAAAGCGAAAACAGGTGCTTTTGAGGATGGAGTCCGCAGGAAAGCAGAGAGGGCCAAATTGTCTGGGGCATTTGAAAGGGTTCCAGGAGGCAGTGAGAACCAGCATTACTTTTCCCCGCTGGCACCTTTGCTGTGGCAGCAAAAGCTGGACGTTTGTCTTTTTTGCTCCGGAGGCTGCCGAAAGCAAAAATAGGTTCTTTTGAGGATGGAGTCCGCAGGAAAGCAGAGAGGGCCAAATTGTCTGTGGCATTTGAAGAGGTTCCAGGAGGCAGTGAGAACCAGCATTACTTTTCCCCGCTGGTACCTTTGCTGTGGCAGCAAAAGCTGGACGTTTGTCTTTTTTGTTCCGGAGGGCGCCGAAATCAAAAATAGGTTCTTTTGAGGATGGAGTCCGCAGGAAAGCAGAGAGGGCCAAATTGTCTGTGGCATTTGAAAGGGTTCCAGGAGGCAGTGAGAACCAGCATTACTTTTCCCCGCTGGCACCTTTGCTGTGGCAGCAAAAGCTGGACGTTTGTCTTTTTTGCTCCGGAGGCTGCCGAAAGCGAAAACAGGTGCTTTTGAGGATGGAGTCCGCAGGAAAGCAGAGAGGGCCAAATTGTCTGTGGCATTTGAAAGGGTTCCAGGAGGCAGTGAGAACCAGCATTACTTTTCCCCGCTGGCACCTTTGCTGTGGCAGCAAAAGCTGGACGTTTGTCTTTTTTGCTCCGGAGGCTGCCGAAAGCGAAAACAGGTGCTTTTGATGATGGAGTCCGCAGGAAAGCAGAGAGGGCCAAATTGTCTTTGGCATTTGAAGAGGTTCCAGGAGGCAGTGAGGACCAGCATTACTTTTCCCCGCTGGCACCTTTGCTGCGGCAGCAAAAGCTGGACGTTTGTCTTTTTACCACCGGAGGGCGCCGAAAGTGAAAAAAGGCGCTTTTGAGGATAGAGTCCGCAGGAAAGCAGAGAGGGCCAAATTGTCTGGGGCATTTGAAAGGGTTCCAGGAGGCAGTGAGAACCAGCATTACTTTTCCCCGCTGGCACCTTTGCTGTGGCAGCAAAAGCTGGACGTTTGTCTTTTTTGCTCCGGAGGCTGCCGAAAGCGAAAATAGGTGCTTTTGATGATGGAGTCCGCAGGAAAGCAGAGAGGGCCAAATTGTCTTTGGCATTTAAAGAGGTTCCAGGAGGCAGTGAGAACCAGCATTACTTTTCCCCGCTGGCACCTTTGCTGTGGCAGCAAAAGCTGGACGTTTGTATTTTTTGCTCCGGAGGCTGCCGAAAGCGAAAACAGGTGCTTTTGAGGATGGAGTCCGCAGGAAAGCAGAGAGGGCCAAATTGTCTGTGGCAGTTGAAAGGGTTCCAGGAGGCAGTGAGAACCAGCATTACTTTTACCCGCTGGCACCTTTGCTGTGGCAGCAAAAGCTGGACGTTTGTCTTTTTTGCTCCGGAGGTTGCCGAAAGCGAAAACAGGTGCTTTTGAGGATGGAGTCCGCAGGAAAGCAGAGAGGGCCAAATTGTCTGAGGCATTTGAAGAGGTTCCAGGAGGACGTGAGAACCAGCATTACTTTCCCTCCCGGTAGCACCTTTGTTGTAGCAGCAAAAGCTGGACGTTTGTCTTTTTTGCTCCGGAGGATGGCGAAAGCGAAAACAGGTGCTTTTGAGGATGGAGTCCGCAGGAAAGCAGAGAGGGCCAAATTGTCTGTGGCATTTGAAAGGGTTCCAGGAGGCAGTGAGAACCAGCATTACTTTTCCCCGCTGGCACCTTTGCTGTGGCAGCAAAAGCTGGACGTTTGTCTTTTTTGCTCCGGAGGCTGCCGAAAGCGAAAACAGGTGCTTTTGAGGATGGAGTCCGCAGGAAAGCAGAGAGGGCCAAATTGTCTTTGGCATTTAAAGAGGTTCCAGGAGGCAGTGAGGACCAGCATTACTTTTCCCCGCTGGCACCTTTGCTGCGGCAGCAAAAGCTGGACGTTTGTCTTTTTACCACCGGAGGGCGCCGAAAGTGAAAAAAGGCGCTTTTGAGGATAGAGTCCGCAGGAAAGCAGAGAGGGCCAAATTGTCTGGGGCATTTGAAAGGGTTCCAGGAGGCAGTGAGAACCAGCATTACTTTTCCACGCTGGCACCTTTGCTGTGGCAGCAAAAGCTGGACGTTTGTCTTTTTTGCTCCGGAGGCTGCCGAAAGCGAAAATAGGTGCTTTTGATGATGGAGTCCGCAGGAAAGCAGAGAGGGCCAAATTGTCTTTGGCATTTAAAGAGGTTCCAGGAGGCAGTGAGAACCAGCATTACTTTTCCCCGCTGGCACCTTTGCTGTGGCAGCAAAAGCTGGACGTTTGTATTTTTTGCTCCGGAGGCTGCCGAAAGCGAAAACAGGTGTTTTTGAGGATGGAGTCAGCAGGAAAGCAGAGAGGGCCAAATTGTCTGTGGCAGTTGAAAGGGTTCCAGGAGGCAGTGAGAACCAGCATTACTTTTCCCCGCTGGCACCTTTGCTGTGGCAGCAAAAGCTGGACGTTTGTCTTTTTTGCTCCGGAGGTTGCCGAAAGCGAAAACAGGTGCTTTTGAGGATGGAGTCCGCAGGAAAGCAGAGAGGGCCAAATTGTCTGTGGCATTTGAAAGGGTTCCAGGAGGCAGTGAGAACCAGCATTACTTTCCCTCCCGGTAGCACCTTTGTTGTAGCAGCAAAAGCTGGACGTTTGTCTTTTTTGCTCCGGAGGCTGCCGAAAGCGAAAACAGGTGCTTTTGAGGATGGAGTCCGCAGGAAAGCAGAGAGGGCCAAATTGTCTGGGGCATTTGAAAGGGTTCCAGGAGGCAGTGAGAACCAGCATTACTTTTCCCCGCTGGCACCTTTGCTGTGGCAGCAAAAGCTGGACGTTTGTCTTTTTTGCTCCGGAGGCTGCCGAAAGCGAAAACAGGTGCTTTTGAGGATGGAGTCCGCAGGAAAGCAGAGAGGGCCAAATTGTCTGTGGCATTTGAAAGGGTTCCAGGAGGCAGTGAGAACCAGCATTACTTTTCCCCGCTGGCACCTTTGCTGTGGCAGCAAAAGCTGGACGTTTGTCTTTTTCGCTCCGGAGGCTGCCGAAAGCGAAAACAGGTGCTTTTGAGGATAGAGTCCGCAGGAAAGCAGAGAGGGCCAAATTGTCTGGGGCATTTGAAAGGGTTCCAGGAGGCAGTGAGAACCAGCATTACTTTTCCCCGCTGGCACCTTTGCTGTGGCAGCAAAAGCTGGACGTTTGTCTTTTTACCACCGGAGGGCGCCGAAAGTGAAAAAAGGCGCTTTTGAGGATAGAGTCCGCAGGAAAGCAGAGAGGGCCAAATTGTCTGGGGCATTTGAAAGGGTTCCAGGAGGCAGTGAGAACGAGCATTACTTTTCCCCGCTGGCACCTTTGCTGTGGCAGCAAAAGCTGGACGTTTGTCTTTTTTGCTCCGGAGGTTGCCGAAAGCGAAAACAGGTGCTTTTGAGGATGGAGTCCGCAGGAAAGCAGAGAGGGCCAAATTGTCTGTGGCATTTGATAGGGTTCCAGGAGGCAGTGAGAACCAGCATTACTTTTCCCCGCTGGTACCTTTGCTGTGGCAGCAAAAGCTGGACGTTTGTCTTTTTTGCTCCGGAGGGCGCCGAAAGCAAAAATAGGTTCTTTTGAGGATGGAGTCCGCAGGAAAGCAGAGAGGGCCAAATTGTCTGTGGCATTTGAAAGGGTTCCAGGAGGCAGTGAGAACGAGCATTACTTTTCCCCGCTAGCACCTTTGCTGTGGCAGCAAAAGCTGGACGTTTGTCTTTTTTGCTCCGGAGGTTGCCGAAAGCGAAAATAGGTTCTTTTGAGGATGGAGTCCGCAGGAAAGCAGAGAGGGCCAAATTGTCTTTGGCATTTAAAGAGGTTCCAGGAGGCAGTGAGGACCAGCATTACTTTTCCCCGCTGGCACCTTTGCTGCGGCAGCAAAAGCTGGACGTTTGTCTTTTTACCACCGGAGGGCGCCGAAAGTGAAAAAAGGCGCTTTTGAGGATAGAGTCCGCAGGAAAGCAGAGAGGGCCAAATTGTCTGGGGCATTTGAAAGGGTTCCAGGAGGCAGTGAGAACCAGCATTACTTTTCCCCGCTGGCACCTTTGCTGTGGCAGCAAAAGCTGGACGTTTGTATTTTTTGCTCCGGAGGCTGCCGAAAGCGAAAACAGGTGCTTTTGAGGATGGAGTCCGCAGGAAAGCAGAGAGGGCCAAATTGTCTGTGGCATTTGAAAGGGTTCCAGGAGGCAGTGAGAACCAGCATTACTTTTCCCCGTTGGCACCTTTGCTGTGGCAGCAAAAGCTGGACGTTTGTCTTTTTTGCTCCGGAGGCTGCCGAAAGCGAAAACAGGTGCTTTTGAGGATGGAGTCCGCAGGAAAGCAGAGAGGGCCAAATTGTCTGTGGCATTTGAAAGGGTTCCAGGAGGCAGTGAGAACCAGCATTACTTTTCCCCGCTGGCACCTTTGCTGTGGCAGCAAAAGCTGGACGTTTGTCTTTTTTGCTCCGGAGGTTGCCGAAAGCGAAAACAGGTGCTTTTGAGGATGGAGTCCGCAGGAAAGCAGAGAGGGCCAAATTGTCTGAGGCATTTGAAGAGGTTCCAGGAGGCAGTGAGAACCAGCATTACTTTTCCCCCCGGTAGCACCTTTGTTGTAGCAGCAAAATCTGGACGTTTGTCTTTTTTGCTCCGGAGGCTGCCGAAAGCGAAAACAGGTGCTTTTGAGGATGGAGTCCGCAGGAAAGCAGAGAGGGCCAAATTGTCTGGGGCATTTGAAAGGGTTCCAGGAGGCAGTGAGAACCAGCATTACTTTTCCCCGCTGGCACCTTTGCTGTGGCAGCAAAAGCTGGACGTTTGTCTTTTTTGCTCCGGAGGCTGCCGAAAGCGAAAACAGGTGCTTTTGATGATGGAGTCCGCAGGAAAGCAGAGAGGGCCAAATTGTCTTTGGCATTTAAAGAGGTTCCAGGAGGCAGTGAGGACCAGCATTACTTTTCCCCGCTGGCACCTTTGCTGCGGCAGCAAAAGCTGGACGTTTGTCTTTTTACCACCGGAGGGCGCCGAAAGTGAAAAAAGGCGCTTTTGAGGATAGAGTCCGCAGGAAAGCAGAGAGGGCCAAATTGTCTGGGGCATTTGAAAGGGTTCCAGGAGGCAGTGAGAACCAGCATTACTTTTCCCCGCTGGCACCTTTGCTGTGGCAGCAAAAGCTGGACGTTTGTATTTTTTGCTCCGGAGGCTGCCGAAAGCGAAAACAGGTGTTTTTGAGGATGGAGTCAGCAGGAAAGCAGAGAGGGCCAAATTGTCTGTGGCAGTTGAAAGGGTTCCAGGAGGCAGTGAGAACCAGCATTACTTTTCCCCGCTGGCACCTTTGCTGTGGCAGCAAAAGCTGGACGTTTGTCTTTTTTGCTCCGGAGGTTGCCGAAAGCGAAAACAGGTGCTTTTGAGGATGGAGTCCGCAGGAAAGCAGAGAGGGCCAAATTGTCTGTGGCATTTGAAAGGGTTCCAGGAGGCAGTGAGAACCAGCATTACTTTCCCTCCCGGTAGCACCTTTGTTGTAGCAGCAAAAGCTGGACGTTTGTCTTTTTTGCTCCGGAGGCTGCCGAAAGCGAAAACAGGTGCTTTTGAGGATGGAGTCCGCAGGAAAGCAGAGAGGGCCAAATTGTCTGGGGCATTTGAAAGGGTTCCAGGAGGCAGTGAGAACCAGCATTACTTTTCCCCGCTGGCACCTTTGCTGTGGCAGCAAAAGCTGGACGTTTGTCTTTTTTGCTCCGGAGGCTGCCGAAAGCGAAAACAGGTGCTTTTGAGGATGGAGTCCGCAGGAAAGCAGAGAGGGCCAAATTGTCTGTGGCATTTGAAAGGGTTCCAGGAGGCAGTGAGAACCAGCATTACTTTTCCCCGCTGGCACCTTTGCTGTGGCAGCAAAAGCTGGACGTTTGTCTTTTTCGCTCCGGAGGCTGCCGAAAGCGAAAACAGGTGCTTTTGAGGATAGAGTCCGCAGGAAAGCAGAGAGGGCCAAATTGTCTGGGGCATTTGAAAGGGTTCCAGGAGGCAGTGAGAACCAGCATTACTTTTCCCCGCTGGCACCTTTGCTGTGGCAGCAAAAGCTGGACGTTTGTCTTTTTACCACCGGAGGGCGCCGAAAGTGAAAAAAGGCGCTTTTGAGGATAGAGTCCGCAGGAAAGCAGAGAGGGCCAAATTGTCTGGGGCATTTGAAAGGGTTCCAGGAGGCAGTGAGAACGAGCATTACTTTTCCCCGCTGGCACCTTTGCTGTGGCAGCAAAAGCTGGACGTTTGTCTTTTTTGCTCCGGAGGTTGCCGAAAGCGAAAACAGGTGCTTTTGAGGATGGAGTCCGCAGGAAAGCAGAGAGGGCCAAATTGTCTGTGGCATTTGATAGGGTTCCAGGAGGCAGTGAGAACCAGCATTACTTTTCCCCGCTGGTACCTTTGCTGTGGCAGCAAAAGCTGGACGTTTGTCTTTTTTGCTCCGGAGGGCGCCGAAAGCAAAAATAGGTTCTTTTGAGGATGGAGTCCGCAGGAAAGCAGAGAGGGCCAAATTGTCTGTGGCATTTGAAAGGGTTCCAGGAGGCAGTGAGAACGAGCATTACTTTTCCCCGCTGGCACCTTTGCTGTGGCAGCAAAAGCTGGACGTTTGTCTTTTTTGCTCCGGAGGTTGCCGAAAGCGAAAATAGGTTCTTTTGAGGATGGAGTCCGCAGGAAAGCAGAGAGGGCCAAATTGTCTTTGGCATTTAAAGAGGTTCCAGGAGGCAGTGAGGACCAGCATTACTTTTCCCCGCTGGCACCTTTGCTGCGGCAGCAAAAGCTGGACGTTTGTCTTTTTACCACCGGAGGGCGCCGAAAGTGAAAAAAGGCGCTTTTGAGGATAGAGTCCGCAGGAAAGCAGAGAGGGCCAAATTGTCTGGGGCATTTGAAAGGGTTCCAGGAGGCAGTGAGAACCAGCATTACTTTTCCCCGCTGGCACCTTTGCTGTGGCAGCAAAAGCTGGACGTTTGTATTTTTTGCTCCGGAGGCTGCCGAAAGCGAAAACAGGTGCTTTTGAGGATGGAGTCCGCAGGAAAGCAGAGAGGGCCAAATTGTCTGTGGCATTTGAAAGGGTTCCAGGAGGCAGTGAGAACCAGCATTACTTTTCCCCGTTGGCACCTTTGCTGTGGCAGCAAAAGCTGGACGTTTGTCTTTTTTGCTTCGGAGGCTGCCGAAAGCGAAAACAGGTGCTTTTGAGGATGGAGTCCGCAGGAAAGCAGAGAGGGCCAAATTGTCTGTGGCATTTGAAAGGGTTCCAGGAGGCAGTGAGAACCAGCATTACTTTTCCCCGCTGGCACCTTTGCTGTGGCAGCAAAAGCTGGACGTTTGTCTTTTTTGCTCCGGAGGTTGCCGAAAGCGAAAACAGGTGCTTTTGAGGATGGAGTCCGCAGGAAAGCAGAGAGGGCCAAATTGTCTGAGGTATTTGAAGAGGTTCCAGGAGGCAGTGAGAACCAGCATTACTTTTCCCCCCGGTAGCACCTTTGTTGTAGCAGCAAAATCTGGACGTTTGTCTTTTTTGCTCCGGAGGCTGCCGAAAGCGAAAACAGGTGCTTTTGAGGATAGAGTCCGCAGGAAAGCAGAGAGGGCCAAATTGTCTGGGGCATTTGAAAGGGTTCCAGGAGGCAGTGAGAACCAGCATTACTTTTCCCCGCTGGCACCTTTGCTGTGGCAGCAAAAGCTGGACGTTTGTCTTTTTTGCTCCGGAGGCTGCCGAAAGCGAAAACAGGTGCTTTTGATGATGGAGTCCGCAGGAAAGCAGAGAGGGCCAAATTGTCTTTGGCATTTAAAGAGGTTCCAGGAGGCAGTGAGGACCAGCATTACTTTTCCCCGTTGGCACCTTTGCTGTGGCAGCAAAAGCTGGACGTTTGTCTTTTTACCACCGGAGGGCGCCGAAAGTGAAAAAAGGCGCTTTTGAGGATAGAGTCCGCAGGAAAGCAGAGAGGGCCAAATTGTCTGTGGCATTTGAAAGGGTTCCAGGAGGCAGTGAGAACCAGCATTACTTTTCCCCGCTGGCACCTTTGCTGTTACAGCAAAAGCTGGACGTTTGTCTTTTTTGCTCCGGAGGCTGCCGAAAGCGAAAACAGGTGCTTTTGAGGATGGAGTCCGCAGGAAAGCAGAGAGGGCCAAATTGTCTGTGGCATTTGAAAGGGTTCCAGGAGGCAGTGAGAACCAGCATTACTTTTCCCCGTTGGCACCTTTGCTGTGGCAGCAAAAGCTGGACGTTTGTCTTTTTTGCTCCGGAGGCTGCCGAAAGCGAAAACAGGTGCTTTTGAGGATGGAGTCCGCAGGAAAGCAGAGAGGGCCAAATTGTCTGGGGCATTTGAAAGAGTTCCAGGAGGCAGTGAGAACCAGCATTACTTTTCCCCGCTGGCACCTTTGCTGTGGCAGCAAAAGCTGGACGTTTGTCTTTTTTGCTCCGGAGGTTGCCGAAAGCGAAAACAGGTGCTTTTGAGGATGGAGTCCGCAGGAAAGCAGAGAGGGCCAAATTGTCTGAGGCATTTGAAGAGGTTCCAGGAGGCAGTGAGAACCAGCATTACTTTTCCCCCCGGTAGCACCTTTGTTGTAGCAGCAAAATCTGGACGTTTGTCTTTTTTGCTCCGGAGGCTGCCGAAAGCGAAAACAGGTGCTTTTGAGGATGGAGTCCGCAGGAAAGCAGAGAGGGCCAAATTGTCTGGGGCATTTGAAAGGGTTCCAGGAGGCAGTGAGAACCAGCATTACTTTTCCCCGCTGGCACCTTTGCTGTGGCAGCAAAAGCTGGACGTTTGTCTTTTTTGCTCCGGAGGCTGCCGAAAGCGAAAACAGGTGCTTTTGATGATGGAGTCCGCAGGAAAGCAGAGAGGGCCAAATTGTCTTTGGCATTTAAAGAGGTTCCAGGAGGCAGTGAGGACCAGCATTACTTTTCCCCGTTGGCACCTTTGCTGTGGCAGCAAAAGCTGGACGTTTGTCTTTTTACCACCGGAGGGCGCCGAAAGTGAAAAAAGGCGCTTTTGAGGATAGAGTCCGCAGGAAAGCAGAGAGGGCCAAATTGTCTGTGGCATTTGAAAGGGTTCCAGGAGGCAGTGAGAACCAGCATTACTTTTCCCCGCTGGCACCTTTGCTGTTACAGCAAAAGCTGGACGTTTGTCTTTTTTGCTCCGGAGGCTGCCGAAAGCGAAAACAGGTGCTTTTGAGGATGGAGTCCGCAGGAAAGCAGAGAGGGCCAAATTGTCTGTGGCATTTGAAAGGGTTCCAGGAGGCAGTGAGAACCAGCATTACTTTTCCCCGCTGGTACCTTTGCTGTGGCAGCAAAAGCTGGACGTTTGTCTTTTTTGCTCCGGAGGGCGCCGAAAGCAAAAATAGGTTCTTTTGAGGATGGAGTCCGCAGGAAAGCAGAGAGGGCCAAATTGTCTGTGGCATTTGAAAGGGTTCCAGGAGGCAGTGAGAACCAGCATTACTTTTCCCCGCTGGCACCCTTGCTGTGGCAGCAAAAGCTGGACGTTTGTCTTTTTTGCTCCGGAGGCTGCCGAAAGCGAAAACAGGTGCTTTTGAGGATGGAGTCCGCAGGAAAGCAGAGAGGGCCAAATTGTCTGTGGCATTTGAAAGGGTTCCAGGAGGCAGTGAGAACCAGCATTACTTTTCCCCGCTGGCACCTTTGCTGTGGCAGCAAAAGCTGGACGTTTGTCTTTTTTGCTCCGGAGGCTGCCGAAAGCGAAAACAGGTGCTTTTGAGGATGGAGTCCGCAGGAAAGCAGAGAGGGCCAAATTGTCTGGGGCATTTAAAGAGGTTCCAGGAGGCAGTGAGAACCAGCATTACTTTTCCCCGCTGGCACCTTTGCTGTGGCAGCAAAAGCTGGACGTTTGTCTTTTTTGCTCCGGAGGTTGCCGAAAGCGAAAACAGGTGCTTTTGAGGATGGAGTCCGCAGGAAAGCAGAGAGGGCCAAATTGTCTGTGGCATTTGAAAGGGTTCCAGGAGGCAGTGAGAACCAGCATTACTTTTCCCCGCTGGCACCTTTGCTGTGGCAGCAAAAGCTGGACGTTTGTCTTTTTTGCTCCGGAGGCTGCCGAAAGCAAAAACAGGTGCTTTTGAGGATGGAGTCCGCAGGAAAGCAGAGAGGGCCAAATTGTCTGTGGCATTTGAAAGGGTTCCAGGAGGCAGTGAGGACCAGCATTACTTTTCCCCGCTGGCACCTTTGCTGTGGCAGCAAAAGCTGGACGTTTGTCTTGTTTGCTCCGGAGGCTGCCGAAAGCGAAAACAGGTGCTTTTGAGGATGGAGTCCGCAGGAAAGCAGAGAGGGCCAAATTGTCTGTGGCATTTGAAAGGGTTCCAGGAGGCAGTGAGAACCAGCATTACTTTTCCCCGCTGGCACCTTTGCTGTGGCAGCAAAAGCTGGACGTTTGTCTTTTTTGCTCCGGAGGCTGCCGAAAGCGAAAACAGGTGCTTTTGATGATGGAGTCCGCAGGAAAGCAGAGAGGGCCAAATTGTCAGTGGCATTTGAAGAGGTTCCAGGAGGCAGTGAGAACCAGCATTACTTTTCCCCGCTGGTACCTTTGCTGTGGCAGCAAAAGCTGGACGTTTGTCTTTTTTGCTCCGGAGGGCGCCGAAAGCAAAAATAGGTTCTTTTGAGGATGGAGTCCGCAGGAAAGCAGAGAGGACCAAATTGTCTGTGGCATTTGAAAGGGTTCCAGGAGGCAGTGAGAACCAGCATTACTTTTCCCCGCTGGCACCCTTGCTGTGGCAGCAAAAGCTGGACGTTTGTCTTTTTTGCTCCGGAGTCTGCCGAAAGCGAAAATAGGTTCTTTTGAGGATGGAGTCCGCAGGAAAGCAGAGAGGGCCAAATTGTCTGTGGCATTTGAAAGGGTTCCAGGAGGCAGTGAGAACCAGCATTACTTTTCCCCGCTGGCACCTTTGCTGTGGCAGCAAAAGCTGGACGTTTGTCTTTTTTGCTCCGGAGGCTGCCGAAAGCGAAAACAGGTGCTTTTGATGATGGAGTCCGCAGGAAAGCAGAGAGGGCCAAATTTTCTTTGGCATTTAAAGAGGTTCCAGGAGGCAGTGAGGACCAGCATTACTTTTCCCCGCTGGCACCTTTGCTGCGGCAGCAAAAGCTGGACGTTTGTCTTTTTACCACCGGAGGGCGCCGAAAGTGAAAAAAGGCGCTTTTGAGGATAGAGTCCGCAGGAAAGCAGAGAGGGCCAAATTGTCTGGGGCATTTGAAAGGGTTCCAGGAGGCAGTGAGAACCAGCATTACTTTTCCCCGCTGGCACCTTTGCTGTGGCAGCAAAAGCTGGACGTTTGTCTTTTTTGCTCCGGAGGCTGCCGAAAGCGAAAACAGGTGCTTTTGAGGATGGAGTCCGCAGGAAAGCAGAGAGGGCCAAATTGTCTGTGGCATTTGAAAGGGTTCCAGGAGGCAGTGAGAACCAGCATTACTTTTCCCCGCTGGCACCTTTGCTGTGGCAGCAAAAGCTGGACGTTTGTATTTTTTGCTCCGGAGGCTGCCGAAAGCGAAAACAGGTGCTTTTGAGGATGGAGTCCGCAGGAAAGCAGAGAGGGCCAAATTGTCTGGGGCATTTGAAAGGGTTCCAGGAGGCAGTGAGAACCAGCATTAATTTTCCCCGCTGGCACCTTTGCTGTGGCAGCAAAAGCTGGACGTTTGTCTTTTTTGCTCCGGAGGTTGCCGAAAGCGAAAACAGGTGCTTTTGAGGATGGAGTCCGCAGGAAAGCAGAGAGGGCCAAATTGTCTGAGGCATTTGAAGAGGTTCCAGGAGGCAGTGAGAACCAGCATTACTTTTCCCCGCTGGCACCTTTGCTGTGGCAGCAAAAGCTGGACGTTTGTCTTTTTTGCTCCGGAGGCTGCCGAAAGCGAAAACAGGTGCTTTTGATGATGGAGTCCGCAGGAAAGCAGAGAGGGCCAAATTGTCTTTGGCATTTAAAGAGGTTCCAGGAGGCAGTGAGGACCAGCATTACTTTTCCCCGCTGGCACCTTTGCTGTGGCAGCAAAAGCTGGACGTTTGTCTTTTTTGCTCCGGAGGCTGCTGAAAGCGAAAACAGGTGCTTTTGAGGATGGAGTCCACAGGAAAGCAGAGAGGGCCAAATTGTCTGTGACATTTGAAAGGGTTCCAGGAGGCAGTGAGAACCAGCATTACTTTTCCCCGCTGGCACCTTTGCTGTGGCAGCAAAAGCTGGACGTTTGTCTTTTTTGCTCCGGAGTCTGCCGAAAGCGAAAACAGGTGCTTTTGAGGATGGAGTCCGCAGGAAAGCAGAGAGGGCCAAATTGTCTGAGGCATTTGAAAGGGTTCCAGGAGGCAGTGAGAACCAGCATTACTTTTCCCCGCTGGCACCTTTGCTGTGGCAGCAAAAGCTGGACGTTTGTCTTTTTTGCTCCGGAGGCTGCCGAAAGCGAAAACAGGTGCTTTTGAGGATGGAATCCGCAGGAAAGCAGAGAGGGCCAAATTGTCTGGGGCATTTGAAAGGGTTCCAGGAGGCAGTGAGAACCAGCATTACTTTTCCCCGCTGGCACCTTTGCTGTGGCAGCAAAAGCTGGACGTTTGTCTTTTTTGCTCCGGAGGCTGCCGAAAGCGAAAACAGGTGCTTTTGAGGATGGAGTCCGCAGGAAAGCAGAGAGGGCCAAATTGTCTGTGGCATTTGAAGAGGTTCCAGGAGGCAGTGAGAACCAGCATTACTTTTCCCCGCTGGTACCTTTGCTGTGGCAGCAAAAGCTGGACGTTTGTCTTTTTTGCTCCGGAGGGCGCCGAAAGCAAAAATAGGTTCTTTTGAGGATGGAGTCCGCAGGAAAGCAGAGAGGGCCAAATTGTCTGTGGCATTTGAAAGGGTTCCAGGAGGCAGTGAGAACCAGCATTACTTTTCCCCGCTGGCACCCTTGCTGTGGCAGCAGAAGCTGGACGTTTGTCTTTTTTGCTCCGGAGGCTGCCGAAAGCGAAAACAGGTGCTTTTGATGATGGAGTCCGCAGGAAAGCAGAGAGGGCCAAATTGTCTGGGGCATTTGAAAGGGTTACAGGAGGCAGTGAGAACCAGCATTACTTTTCCCCGTTGGCACCTTTGCTGTGGCAGCAAAAGCTGGACGTTTGTCTTTTTTGCTCCGGAGGCTGCCGAAAGCGAAAACAGGTGCTTTTGAGGATGGAGTCCGCAGGAAAGCAGAGAGAGCCAAATTGTCTTTGGCATTTAGAGAGGTTCCAGGAGGCAGTGAGGACCAGCATTACTTTTCCCCGCTGGCACCTTTGCTGTGGCAGCAAAAGCTGGACGTTTGTCTTTTTTGCTCCGGAGGGCGCCGAAAGCGAAAACAGTTGCTTTTGAGGATAGAGTCCGCAGGAAAGCAGAGAGGGCCAAATTGTCTGTGGCATTTGAAAGGGTTCCAGGAGGCAGTGAGAACCAGCATTACTTTTCCCCGCTGGCACCTTTGCTGTGGCAGCAAAAGCTGGACGTTTGTCTTTTTTGCTCCGGAGGCTGCCGAAAGCGAAAACAGGTGCTTTTGAGGATGGAGTCCGCAGGAAAGCAGAGAGGGCCAAATTGTCTGTGGCATTTGAAAGGGTTCCAGGAGGCAGTGAGAACCAGCATTACTTTTCCCCGCTGGCACCTTTGCTGTGGCAGCAAAAGCTGGACGTTTGTCTTTTTTGCTCCGGAGGCTGCCGAAAGCGAAAACAGGTGCTTTTGAGGATGGAGTCCGCAGGAAAGCAGAGAGGGCCAAATTGTCTGGGGCATTTGAAAGGGTTCCAGGAGGCAGTGAGAACCAGCATTACTTTTCCCCGCTGGTACCTTTGCTGTGGCAGCAAAAGCTGGACGTTTGTCTTTTTTGCTCCGGAGGGCGCCGAAAGCAAAAATAGGTTCTTTTGAGGATGGAGTCCGCAGGAAAGCAGAGAGGGCCAAATTGTCTGTGGCATTTGAAAGGGTTCCAGGAGGCAGTGAGAACCAGCATTACTTTTCCCCGCTGGCACCCTTGCTGTGGCAGCAAAAGCTGGACGTTTGTCTTTTTTGCTCCGGAGGCTGCCGAAAGCGAAAATAGGTTCTTTTGAGGATGGAGTCCGCAGGAAAGCAGAGAGGGCCAAATTGTCTGTGGCATTTGAAAGGGTTCCAGGAGGCAGTGAGAACCAGCATTACTTTTCCCCGCTGGCACCTTTGCTGCGGCAGCAAAAGCTGGACGTTTGTCTTTTTTGCTCCGGAGGCTGCCGAAAGCGAAAACAGGTGCTTTTGATGATGGAGTCCGCAGGAAAGCAGAGAGGGCCAAATTGTCTTTGGCATTTAAAGAGGTTCCAGGAGGCAGTGAGGACCAGCATTACTTTTCCCCGCTGGCACCTTTGCTGCGGCAGCAAAAGCTGGACGTTTGTCTTTTTACCACCGGAGGGCGCCGAAAGTGAAAAAAGGCGCTTTTGAGGATAGAGTCCGCAGGAAAGCAGAGAGGGCCAAATTGTCTGGGGCATTTGAAAGGGTTCCAGGAGGCAGTGAGAACCAGCATTACTTTTCCCCGCTGGCACCTTTGCTGTGGCAGCAAAAGCTGGACGTTTGTCTTTTTTGCTCCGGAGGCTGCCGAAAGCGAAAACAGGTGCTTTTGAGGATGGAGTCCGCAGGAAAGCAGAGAGGGCCAAATTGTCTGTGGCATTTGAAAGGGTTCCAGGAGGCAGTGAGAACCAGCATTACTTTTCCCCGCTGGCACCTTTGCTGTGGCAGCAAAAGCTGGACGTTTGTCTTTTTTGCTCCGGAGGCTGCCGAAAGCGAAAACAGGTGCTTTTGAGGATGGAGTCCGCAGGAAAGCAGAGAGGGCCAAATTGTCTGGGGCATTTGAAAGGGTTCCAGGAGGCAGTGAGAACCAGCATTACTTTTCCCCGCTGGTACCTTTGCTGTGGCAGCAAAAGCTGGACGTTTGTCTTTTTTGCTCCGGAGGGCGCCGAAAGCAAAAATAGGTTCTTTTGAGGATGGAGTCCGCAGGAAAGCAGAGAGGGCCAAATTGTCTGTGGCATTTGAAAGGGTTCCAGGAGGCAGTGAGAACCAGCATTACTTTTCCCCGCTGGCACCCTTGCTGTGGCAGCAAAAGCTGGACGTTTGTCTTTTTTGCTCCGGAGGCTGCCGAAAGCGAAAATAGGTTCTTTTGAGGATGGAGTCCGCAGGAAAGCAGAGAGGGCCAAATTGTCTGGGGCATTTGAAAGGGTTCCAGGAGGCAGTGAGAACCAGCATTACTTTTCCCCGCTGGCACCTTTGCTGTGGCAGCAAAAGCTGGACGTTTGTCTTTTTTGCTCCGGAGGCTGCCGAAAGCGAAAACAGGTGCTTTTGAGGATGGAGTCCGCAGGAAAGCAGAGAGGGCCAAATTGTCTTTGGCATTTAAAGAGGTTCCAGGAGGCAGTGAGGACCAGCATTACTTTTCCCCGCTGGCACCTTTGCTGCGGCAGCAAAAGCTGGACGTTTGTTTTTTTACCACCGGAGGGCGCCGAAAGTGAAAAAAGGCGCTTTTGAGGATAGAGTCCGCAGGAAAGCAGAGAGGGCCAAATTGTCTGGGGCATTTGAAAGGGTTCCAGGAGGCAGTGAGAACCAGCATTACTTTTCCCCGCTGGCACCTTTGCTGTGGCAGCAAAAGCTGGACGTTTGTCTTTTTTGCTCCGGAGGCTGCCGAAAGCGAAAACAGGTGCTTTTGAGGATGGAGTCCGCAGGAAAGCAGAGAGGGCCAAATTGTCTGGGGCATTTGAAAGGGTTCCAGGAGGCAGTGAGAACCAGCATTACTTTTCCCCGCTGGCACCTTTGCTGTGGCAGCAAAAGCTGGACGTTTGTATTTTTTGCTCCGGAGGCTGCCGAAAGCGAAAACAGGTGCTTTTGAGGATGGAGTCCGCAGGAAAGCAGAGAGGGCCAAATTGTCTTTGGCATTTAAAGAGGTTCCAGGAGGCAGTGAGAACCAGCATTACTTTTCCCCGCTGGCACCTTTGCTGTGGCAGCAAAAGCTGGACGTTTGTCTTTTTACCACCGGAGGGCGCCGAAAGTGAAAAAAGGCGCTTTTGAGGATAGAGTCCGCAGTAAAGCAGAGAGGGCCAAATTGTCTGTGGCATTTGATAGGGTTCCAGGAGGCAGTGAGAACCAGCATTACTTTTCCCCGCTGGCACCTTTGCTGTGGCAGCAAAAGCTGGACGTTTGTCTTTTTACCACCGGAGGGCGCCGAAAGTGAAAAAAGGCGCTTTTGAGGATAGAGTCCGCAGTAAAGCAGAGAGGGCCAAATTGTCTTTGGCATTTGATAGGGTTCCAGGAGGCAGTGAGAACCAGCATTTCTTTTCCCCGCTGGCACCTTTGCTGTGGCAGCAAAAGCTGGACGTTTGTCTTTTTTGCTCCGGAGGCTGCCGAAAGCGAAAACAGGTGCTTTTGAGGATGGAGTCCGCAGGAAAGCAGAGAGGGCCAAATTGTCTGTGGCATTTGAAAGGGTTCCAGGAGGCAGTGAGAACCAACATTACTTTTCCCCGCTGGCACCTTTGCTGTGGCAGCAAAAGCTGGACGTTTGTCTTTTTTGCTCCGGAGGCTGCCGAAAGCGAAAACAGGTGCTTTTGAGGATGGAGTCCGCAGGAAAGCAGAGAGGGCCAAATTGTCTGAGGCATTTGAAAGGGTTCCAGGAGGCAGTGAGAACCAGCATTACTTTTCCCCGCTGGCACCTTTGCTGTGGCAGCAAAAGCTGGACGTTTGTCTTTTTTGCTCCGGAGGCTGCCGAAAGCGAAAACAGGTGCTTTTGAGGATGGAGTCCGCAGGAAAGCAGAGAGGGCCAAATTGTCTGTGGCATTTGATAGGGTTCCAGGAGGCAGTGAGAACCAGCATTACTTTTCCCCGCTGGTACCTTTGCTGTGGCAGCAAAAGCTGGACGTTTGTCTTTTTTGCTCCTGAGGTTGCCGAAAGTGAAAATAGGTTCTTTTGAGGATGGAGTCCGCAGGAAAGTAGAGAGGGCCAAATTGTCTGGGCATTTGAAAGGGTTCCAGGAGGCAGTGAGAACCAGCATTACTTTTCCCCGCTGGCACCTTTGCTGTGGCAGCAAAAGCTGGACGTTTGTCTTTTTTGCTCCGGAGGCTGCCGAAAGCGAAAACAGGTGCTTTTGATGATGGAGTCCGCAGGAAAGCAGAGAGGGCCAAATTGTCTTTGGCATTTAAAGAGGTTCCAGGAGGCAGTGAGGACCAGCATTACTTTTCCCCGCTGGCACCTTTGCTGCGGCAGCAAAAGCTGGACGTTTGTCTTTTTACCACCGGAGGGCGCCGAAAGTGAAAAAAGGCGCTTTTGAGGATAGAGTCCGCAGGAAAGCAGAGAGGGCCAAATTGTCTGGGGCATTTGAAAGGGTTCCAGGAGGCAGTGAGAACCAGCATTACTTTTCCCCGCTGGCACCTTTGCTGTGGCAGCAAAAGCTGGACGTTTGTCTTTTTTGCTCCGGAGGCTGCCGAAAGCGAAAACAGGTGCTTTTGAGGATGGAGTCCGCAGGAAAGCAGAGAGGGCCAAATTGTCTGTGGCATTTGATAGGGTTCCAGGAGGCAGTGAGAACCAGCATTACTTTTCCCCGCTGGCACCTTTGCTGTGGCAGCAAAAGCTGGACGTTTGTCTTTTTTGCTCCGGAGGCTGCCGAAAGCGAAAACAGGTGCTTTTGATGATGGAGTCCGCAGGAAAGCAGAGAGGGCCAAATTGTCTTTGGCATTTAAAGAGGTTCCAGGAGGCAGTGAGGACCAGCATTACTTTTCCCCGCTGGCACCTTTGCTGCGGCAGCAAAAGCTGGACGTTTGTCTTTTTACCACCGGAGGGCGCCGAAAGTGAAAAAAGGCGCTTTTGAGGATAGAGTCCGCAGGAAAGCAGAGAGGGCCAAATTGTCTGGGGCATTTGAAAGGGTTCCAGGAGGCAGTGAGAACCAGCATTACTTTTCCCCGCTGGCACCTTTGCTGTGGCAGCAAAAGCTGGACGTTTGTCTTTTTTGCTCCGGAGGCTGCCGAAAGCGAAAACAGGTGCTTTTGAGGATGGAGTCCGCAGGAAAGCAGAGAGGGCCAAATTGTCTGTGGCATTTGATAGGGTTCCAGGAGGCAGTGAGAACCAGCATTACTTTTCCCCGCTGGTACCTTTGCTGTGGCAGCAAAAGCTGGACGTTTGTCTTTTTTGCTCCTGAGGTTGCCGAAAGTGAAAATAGGTTCTTTTGAGGATGGAGTCCGCAGGAAAGCAGAGAGGGCCAAATTGTCTGGGGCATTTGAAAGGGTTCCAGGAGGCAGTGAGAACCAGCATTACTTTTCCCCGCTGGCACCTTTGCTGTGGCAGCAAAAGCTGGACGTTTGTCTTTTTTGCTCCGGAGGCTGCCGAAAGCGAAAACAGGTGCTTTTGATGATGGAGTCCGCAGGAAAGCAGAGAGGGCCAAATTGTCTTTGGCATTTAAAGAGGTTCCAGGAGGCAGTGAGGACCAGCATTACTTTTCCCCGCTGGCACCTTTGCTGCGGCAGCAAAAGCTGGACGTTTGTCTTTTTACCACCGGAGGGCGCCGAAAGTGAAAAAAGGCGCTTTTGAGGATAGAGTCCGCAGGAAAGCAGAGAGGGCCAAATTGTCTGGGGCATTTGAAAGGGTTCCAGGAGGCAGTGAGAACCAGCATTACTTTTCCCCGCTGGCACCTTTGCTGTGGCAGCAAAAGCTGGACGTTTGTCTTTTTTGCTCCGGAGGCTGCCGAAAGCGAAAACAGGTGCTTTTGAGGATGGAGTCCGCAGGAAAGCAGAGAGGGCCAAATTGTCTGTGGCATTTGAAAGGGTTCCAGGAGGCAGTGAGAACCAGCATTACTTTTCCCCGCTGGTACCTTTGCTGTGGCAGCAAAAGCTGGACGTTTGTCTTTTTTGCTCCGGAGGGCGCCGAAAGCAAAAATAGGTTCTTTTGAGGATGGAGTCCGCAGGAAAGCAGAGAGGGCCAAATTGTCTGTGGCATTTGAAAGGGTTCCAGGAGGCAGTGAGAACCAGCATTACTTTTCCCCGCTGGCACCCTTGCTGTGGCAGCAAAAGCTGGACGTTTGTCTTTTTTGCTCCGGAGGCTGCCGAAAGCGAAAATAGGTTCTTTTGAGGATGGAGTCCGCAGGAAAGCAGAGAGGGCCAAATTGTCTGGGGCATTTGAAAGGGTTCCAGGAGGCAGTGAGAACCAGCATTACTTTTCCCCGCTGGCACCTTTGCTGTGGCAGCAAAAGCTGGACGTTTGTCTTTTTTGCTCCGGAGGCTGCCGAAAGCGAAAACAGGTGCTTTTGAGGATGGAGTCCGCAGGAAAGCAGAGAGGGCCAAATTGTCTTTGGCATTTAAAGAGGTTCCAGGAGGCAGTGAGGACCAGCATTACTTTTCCCCGCTGGCACCTTTGCTGCGGCAGCAAAAGCTGGACGTTTGTTTTTTTACCACCGGAGGGCGCCGAAAGTGAAAAAAGGCGCTTTTGAGGATAGAGTCCGCAGGAAAGCAGAGAGGGCCAAATTGTCTGGGGCATTTGAAAGGGTTCCAGGAGGCAGTGAGAACCAGCATTACTTTTCCCCGCTGGCACCTTTGCTGTGGCAGCAAAAGCTGGACGTTTGTCTTTTTTGCTCCGGAGGCTGCCGAAAGCGAAAACAGGTGCTTTTGAGGATGGAGTCCGCAGGAAAGCAGAGAGGGCCAAATTGTCTGTGGCATTTGAAAGGGTTCCAGGAGGCAGTGAGAACCAGCATTACTTTTCCCCGCTGGCACCTTTGCTGTGGCAGCAAAAGCTGGACGTTTGTATTTTTTGCTCCGGAGGCTGCCGAAAGCGAAAACAGGTGCTTTTGAGGATGGAGTCCGCAGGAAAGCAGAGAGGGCCAAATTGTCTTTGGCATTTAAAGAGGTTCCAGGAGGCAGTGAGAACCAGCATTACTTTTCCCCGCTGGCACCTTTGCTGTGGCAGCAAAAGCTGGACGTTTGTCTTTTTACCACCGGAGGGCGCCGAAAGTGAAAAAAGGCGCTTTTGAGGATAGAGTCCGCAGTAAAGCAGAGAGGGCCAAATTGTCTGTGGCATTTGATAGGGTTCCAGGAGGCAGTGAGAACCAGCATTACTTTTCCCCGCTGGCACCTTTGCTGTGGCAGCAAAAGCTGGACGTTTGTCTTTTTACCACCGGAGGGCGCCGAAAGTGAAAAAAGGCGCTTTTGAGGATAGAGTCCGCAGTAAAGCAGAGAGGGCCAAATTGTCTTTGGCATTTGATAGGGTTCCAGGAGGCAGTGAGAACCAGCATTTCTTTTCCCCGCTGGCACCTTTGCTGTGGCAGCAAAAGCTGGACGTTTGTCTTTTTTGCTCCGGAGGCTGCCGAAAGCGAAAACAGGTGCTTTTGAGGATGGAGTCCGCAGGAAAGCAGAGAGGGCCAAATTGTCTGTGGCATTTGAAAGGGTTCCAGGAGGCAGTGAGAACCAACATTACTTTTCCCCGCTGGCACCTTTGCTGTGGCAGCAAAAGCTGGACGTTTGTCTTTTTTGCTCCGGAGGCTGCCGAAAGCGAAAACAGGTGCTTTTGAGGATGGAGTCCCCAGGAAAGCAGAGAGGGCCAAATTGTCTGAGGCATTTGAAAGGGTTCCAGGAGGCAGTGAGAACCAGCATTACTTTTCCCCGCTGGCACCTTTGCTGTGGCAGCAAAAGCTGGACGTTTGTCTTTTTTGCTCCGGAGGCTGCCGAAAGCGAAAACAGGTGCTTTTGAGGATGGAGTCCGCAGGAAAGCAGAGAGGGCCAAATTGTCTGTGGCATTTGAAGAGGTTCCAGGAGGCAGTGAGAACCAGCATTACTTTTCCCCGCTGGTACCTTTGCTGTGGCAGCAAAAGCTGGACGTTTGTCTTTTTTGCTCCTGAGGTTGCCGAAAGTGAAAATAGGTTCTTTTGAGGATGGAGTCCGCAGGAAAGCAGAGAGGGCCAAATTGTCTGGGCATTTGAAAGGGTTCCAGGAGGCAGTGAGAACCAGCATTACTTTTCCCCGCTGGCACCTTTGCTGTGGCAGCAAAAGCTGGACGTTTGTCTTTTTTGCTCCGGAGGCTGCCGAAAGCGAAAACAGGTGCTTTTGATGATGGAGTCCGCAGGAAAGCAGAGAGGGCCAAATTGTCTTTGGCATTTAAAGAGGTTCCAGGAGGCAGTGAGGACCAGCATTACTTTTCCCCGCTGGCACCTTTGCTATGGCAGCAAAAGCTGGACGTTTGTCTTTTAACCACCGGAGGGCGCCGAAAGTGAAAAAAGGCGCTTTTGAGGATAGAGTCCGCAGGAAAGCAGAGAGGGCCAAATTGTCTGTGGCATTTGATAGGGTTCCAGGAGGCAGTGAGAACCAGCATTACTTTTCCCCGCTGGCACCTTTGCTGTGGCAGCAAAAGCTGGACGTTTGTCTTTTTTGCTCCGGAGGCTGCCGAAAGCGAAAACAGGTGCTTTTGAGGATGGAGTCCACAGGAAAGCAGAGAGGGCCAAATTGTCTGTGACATTTGAAAGGGTTCCAGGAGGCAGTGAGAACCAGCATTACTTTTCCCCGCTGGCACCTTTGCTGTGGCAGCAAAAGCTGGACGTTTGTCTTTTTTGCTCCGGAGGCTGCCGAAAGCGAAAACAGGTGCTTTTGAGGATGGAGTCCGCAGGAAAGCAGAGAGGGCCAAATTGTCTGGGGCAGTTGAAAGGGTTCCAGGAGGCAGTGAGAACCAGCATTACTTTTCCCCGCTGGCACCTTTGCTGTGGCAGCAAAAGCTGGACGTTTGTCTTTTTTGCTCCGGAGGCTGCCGAAAGCGAAAACAGGTGCTTTTGAGGATGGAGTCCGCAGGAAAGCAGAGAGGGCCAAATTGTCTGTGGCATTTGAAAGGGTTCCAGGAGGCAGTGAGAACCAACATTACTTTTCCCCGCTGGCACCTTTGCTGTGGCAGCAAAAGCTGGACGTTTGTCTTTTTTGCTCCGGAGGCTGCCGAAAGCGAAAACAAGTGCTTTTGAGGATGGAGTCCGCAGGAAAGCAGAGAGGGCCAAATTGTCTGAGGCATTTGAAAGGGTTCCAGGAGGCAGTGAGAACCAGCATTACTTTTCCCCGCTGGCACCTTTGCTGTGGCAGCAAAAGCTGGACGTTTGTCTTTTTTGCTCCGGAGGCTGCCGAAAGCGAAAACAGGTGCTTTTGAGGATGGAGTCCGCAGGAAAGCAGAGAGGGCCAAATTGTCTGTGGCATTTGAAGAGGTTCCAGGAGGCAGTGAGAACCAGCATTACTTTTCCCCGCTGGTACCTTTGCTGTGGCAGCAAAAGCTGGACGTTTGTCTTTTTTGCTCCGGAGTCTGCCGAAAGCGAAAACAGGTGCTTTTGAGGATGGAGTCCGCAGGAAAGCAGAGAGGGCCAAATTGTCTGTGACATTTGAAAGGGTTCCAGGAGGCAGTGAGAACCAGCATTACTTTTCCCCGCTGGCACCTTTGCTGTGGCAGCAAAAGCTGGACGTTTGTCTTTTAACCACCGGAGTGCGCCGAAAGTGAAAAAAGGCGCTTTTGAGGATAGAGTCCGCAGGAAAGCAGAGAGGGCCAAATTGTCTGTGGCATTTGATAGGGTTCCAGGAGGCAGTGAGAACCAGCATTACTTTTCCCCGCTGGAACCTTTGCTGTGGCAGCAAAAGCTGGACGTTTGTCTTTTTTGCTCCGGAGGCTGCCGAAAGCGAAAACAGGTGCTTTTGAGGATGGAGTCCGCAGGAAAGCAGAGAGGGCCAAATTGTCTGTGACATTTGAAAGGGTTCCAGGAGGCAGTGAGAACCAGCATTACTTTTCCCCGCTGGCACCTTTGCTGTGGCAGCAAAAGCTGGACGTTTGTCTTTTTTGCTCCGGAGTCTGCCGAAAGCGAAAACAGGTGCTTTTGAGGATAGAGTCCGCAGGAAAGCAGAGAGGGCCAAATTGTCTGGGGCAGTTGAAAGGGTTCCAGGAGGCAGTGAGAACCAGCATTACTTTTCCCCGCTGGCACCTTTGCTGTGGCAGCAAAAGCTGGACGTTTGTCTTTTTTGCTCCGGAGGCTGCCGAAAGCGAAAACAGGTGCTTTTGAGGATGGAGTCCGCAGGAAAGCAGAGAGGGCCAAATTGTCTGGGGCATTTGAAAGGGTTCCAGGAGGCAGTGAGAACCAGCATTACTTTTCCCCGCTGGCACCTTTGCTGTGGCAGCAAAAGCTGGACGTTTGTCTTTTTTGCTCCGGAGGCTGCCGAAAGCGAAAAAAGGCGCTTTTGAGGATAGAGTCCGCAGGAAAGCAGAGAGGGCCAAATTGTCTGGGGCATTTGAAAGGGTTCCAGGAGGCAGTGAGAACCAGCATTACTTTTCCCCGCTGGCACCTTTGCTGTGGCAGCAAAAGCTGGACGTTTGTCTTTTTTGCTCCGGAGGCTGCCGAAAGCGAAAACAGGTGCTTTTGAGGATGGAGTCCGCAGGAAAGCAGAGAGGGCCAAATTGTCTGTGGCATTTGAAAGGGTTCCAGGAGGCAGTGAGAACCAGCATTACTTTTCCCCGTTGGCACCTTTGCTGTGGCAGCAAAAGCTGGACGTTTGTCTTTTTTGCTCCGGAGGTTGCCGAAAGCGAAAACAGGTGCTTTTGAGGATGGAGTCCGCAGGAAAGCAGAGAGGGCCAAATTGTCTGTGGCATTTGAAAGGGTTCCAGGAGGCAGTGAGAACCAGCATTACTTTTCCACGCTGGCACCTTTGCTGTGGCAGCAAAAGCTGGACGTTTGTCTTTTTTGCTCCGGAGGCTGCCGAAAGCGAAAATAGGTTCTTTTGAGGATGGAGTCCGCAGGAAAGCAGAGAGGGCCAAATTGTCTGTGGCATTTGAAAGGGTTCCAGGAGGCAGTGAGAACCAGCATTACTTTTCCCCGCTGGCACCTTTGTTGTGGCAGCAAAAGCTGGACGTTTGTCTTTTTTGCTCCGGAGGCTGCCGAAAGCGAAAACAGGTGCTTTTGAGGATGGAGTCCGCAGGAAAGCAGAGAGTGCCAAATTGTCTGGGGCATTTGAAAGGGTTCCAGGAGGCAGTGAGAACGAGCATTACTTTTCCCCGCTGGCACCTTTGCTGTGGCAGCAAAAGCTGGACGTTTGTCTTTTTTGCTCCAGAGGCTGCCGAAAGCGAAAATAGGTTCTTTTGAGGATGGAGTCCGCAGGAAAGCAGAGAGGGCCAAATTGTCTGGGGCATTTGAAAGGGTTCCAGGAGGCAGTGAGAACCAGCATTACTTTTCCCCGCTGGCACCTTTGCTGTGGCAGCAAAAGCTGGACGTTTGTCTTTTTTGCTCTGGAGGCTGCCGAAAGCGAAAACAGGTGCTTTTGATGATGGAGTCCGCAGGAAAGCAGAGAGGGCCAAATTGTCTTTGGCATTTAAAGAGGTTCCAGGAGGCAGTGAGGACCAGCATTACTTTTCCCGCTGGCACCTTTGCTGCGGCAGCAAAAGCTGGACGTTTGTCTTTTTACCACCGGAGGGCGCCGAAAGTGAAAAAAGGCGCTTTTGAGGATAGAGTCCGCAGTAAAGCAGAGAGGGCCAAATTGTCTGTGGCATTTGAAAGGGTTCCAGGAGGCAGTGAGAACCAGCATTACTTTTCCCCGCTGGCACCTTTGCTGTGGCAGCAAAAGCTGGACGTTTGTCTTTTTTGCTCCGGAGGCTGCCGAAAGCGAAAACAGGTGCTTTTGAGGATGGAGTCCGCAGGAAAGCAGAGAGGGCCAAATTGTCTGTGGCATTTGAAAGGGTTCCAGGAGGCAGTGAGAACCAGCATTACTTTTCCCCGCTGGCACCTTTGCTGCGGCAGCAAAAGCTGGACGTTTGTCTTTTTACCACCGGAGGGCGCCGAAAGTGAAAAAAGGCGCTTTTGAGGATAGAGTCCGCAGGAAAGCAGAGAGGGCCAAATTGTCTGTGGCATTTGAAAGGGTTCCAGGAGGCAGTGAGAACCAGCATTACTTTTCCCCGCTGGCACCTTTGCTGTGGCAGCAAAAGCTGGACGTTTGTCTTTTTTGCTCCGGAGGCTGCCGAAAGCGAAAACAGGTGCTTTTGAGGATGGAGTCCGCAGGAAAGCAGAGAGGGCCAAATTGTCTGTGGCATTTGAAAGGGTTCCAGGAGGCAGTGAGAACCAGCATTACTTTTCCCCGCTGGCACCTTTGCTGTGGCAGCAAAAGCTGGACGTTTGTCTTTTTTGCTCCGGAGGTTGCCGAAAGCGAAAACAGGTGCTTTTGAGGATGGAGTCCGCAGGAAAGCAGAGAGGGCCAAATTGTCTGAGGCATTTGAAGAGGTTCCAGGAGGCAGTGAGAACCAGCATTACTTTTCCCCGCTGGTACCTTTGCTGTAGCAGCAAAAGCTGGACGTTTGTCTTTTTTGCTCCGGAGGCTGCCGAAAGCGAAAACAGGTGCTTTTGAGGATGGAGTCCGCAGGAAAGCAGAGAGGGCCAAATTGTCTGGGGCATTTGAAAGGGTTCCAGGAGGCAGTGAGAACCAGCATTACTTTTCCCCGCTGGCACCTTTGCTGTGGCAGCAAAAGCTGGACGTTTGTCTTTTTTGCTCCGGAGGCTGCCGAAAGCGAAAACAGGTGCTTTTGAGGATGGAGTCCGCAGGAAAGCAGAGAGGGCCAAATTGTCTGTGGCATTTGAAAGGGTTCCAGGAGGCAGTGAGAACCAGCATTACTTTTCCCCGCTGGCACCTTTGCTGTGGCAGCAAAAGCTGGACGTTTGTCTTTTTTGCTCCGGAGGTTGCCGAAAGCGAAAACAGGTGCTTTTGAGGATGGAGTCCGCAGGAAAGCAGAGAGGGCCAAATTGTCTGAGGCATTTGAAGAGGTTCCAGGAGGCAGTGAGAACCAGCATTACTTTTCCCCGCTGGCACCTTTGCTGTAGCAGCAAAAGCTGGACGTTTGTCTTTTTTGCTCCGGAGGCTGCCGAAAGCGAAAACAGGTGCTTTTAAGGATGGAGTCCGCAGGAAAGCAGAGAGGGCCAAATTGTCTGGGGCATTTGAAAGGGTTCCAGGAGGCAGTGAGAACCAGCATTACTTTTCCCCGCTGGCACCTTTGCTGTGGCAGCAAAAGCTGGACGTTTGTCTTTTTTGCTCCGGAGGCTGCCGAAAGCGAAAATAGGTGCTTTTGAGGATGGAGTCCGCAGGAAAGCAGAGAGGGCCAAATTGTCTGTGGCATTTGAAAGGGTTCCAGGAGGCAGTGAGAACCAGCATTACTTTTCCCCGCTGGCACCTTTGCTGTGGCAGCAAAAGCTGGACGTTTGTCTTTTTTGCTCCGGAGGCTGCCGAAAGCGAAAACAGGTGCTTTTGAGGATGGAGTCCGCAGGAAAGCAGAGAGGGCCAAATTGTCTGTGGCATTTGAAAGGGTTCCAGGAGGCAGTGAGAACCAGCATTACTTTTCCCCGCTGGCACCTTTGCTGTGGCAGCAAAAGCTGGACGTTTGTCTTTTTTGCTCCGGAGGCTGCCAAAAGCGAAAACAGGTTCTTTTGAGGATGGAGTCCGCAGGAAAGCAGAGAGGGCCAAATTGTCTGTGGCATTTGAAAGGGTTCCAGGAGGCAGTGAGAACCAGCATTACTTTTCCCCGTTGGCACTTTTGCTGTGGCAGCAAAAGCTGGACGTTTGTCTTTTTTGCTCCGGAGGCTGCCGAAAGCGAAAATAGGTTCTTTTGAGGATGGAGTCCGCAGGAAAGCAGAGAGGGCCAAATTGTCTGTGGCATTTGAAAGGGTTCCAGGAGGCAGTGAGAACCAGCATTACTTTTCCCCGCTGGCACCTTTGCTGTGGCAGCAAAAGCTGGACGTTTGTCTTTTTTGCTCCGGAGGCTGCCGAAAGCGAAAACAGGTGCTTTTGAGGATGGAGTCCGCAGGAAAGCAGAGAGGGCCAAATTGTCTGTGGCATTTGAAAGGGTTCCAGGAGGCAGTGAGAACCAGCATTACTTTTCCCCGCTGGCACCTTTGTTGTGGCAGCAAAAGCTGGACGTTTGTCTTTTTACCACCGGAGGCTGCCGAAAGCGAAAACAGGTGCTTTTGAGGATGGAGTCCGCAGGAAAGCAGAGAGGGCCAAATTGTCTGTGGCATTTGAAAGGGTTCCAGGAGGCAGTGAGAACCAGCATTACTTTTCCCCGCTGGCACCTTTGCTGTGGCAGCAAAAGCTGGACGTTTGTCTTTTTTGCTCCGGAGGTTGCCGAAAGCTAAAAGAGGTGCTTTCGAGGATGGAGTCCGCAGGAAAGCAGAGAGGGCCAAATTGTCTGGGGCATTTGAAAGGGTTCCAGGAGGCAGTGAGAACGAGCATTACTTTTCCCCGCTGGTACCTTTGCTGTGGCAGCAAAAGCTGGACGTTTGTCTTTTTTGCTCCGGAGGCTGCCGAAAGCGAAAATAGGTTCTTTTGAGGATGGAGTCCGCAGGAAAGCAGAGAGGGCCAAATTGTCTGTGGCATTTGAAAGGGTTCCAGGAGGCAGTGAGAACCAGCATTACTTTTCCCCGCTGGCACCTTTGCTGTGGCAGCAAAATCTGGACGTTTGTCTTTTTTGCTCCGGAGGCTGCCGAAAGCGAAAACAGGTGCTTTTGATGATGGAGTCCGCAGGAAAGCAGAGAGGGCCAAATTGTCTTTGGCATTTAAAGAGGTTCCAGGAGGCAGTGAGGACCAGCATTACTTTTCCCCGCTGGCACCTTTGCTGCGGCAGCAAAAGCTGGACGTTTGTCTTTTTACCACCGGAGGGCGCCGAAAGTGAAAAAAGGCGCTTTTGAGGATAGAGTCCGCAGGAAAGCAGAGAGGGCCAAATTGTCTGTGGCATTTGAAAGGGTTCCAGGAGGCAGTGAGAACCAGCATTACTTTTCCCCGCTGGCACCTTTGGTGTGGCAGCAAAATCTGGACGTTTGTCTTTTTTGCTCCGGAGGCTGCCGAAAGCGAAAACAGCTGCTTTTGAGGATGGAGTCCGCAGGAAAGCAGAGAGGGCCAAATTGTCTGTGACATTTTAAAGGGTTCCAGGAGGCAGTGAGAACCAGCATTACTTTTCCCCGCTGGCACCTTTGTTGTGGCAGCAAAAGCTGGACGTTTGTCTTTTTTGCTCCGGAGGCTGCCGAAAGTGAAAACAGGTGCTTTTGAGGATGGAGTCCGCAGGAAAGCAGAGAGGGCCAAATTGTCTGTGGCATTTGAAAGGGTTCCAGGAGGCAGTGAGAACCAGCATTAATTTTCCCCGCTGGCACCTTTGCTGTGGCAGCAAAAGCTGGACGTTTGTCTTTTTTGCTCCGGAGGTTGCCGAAAGCGAAAACAGGTGCTTTTGAGGATGGAGTCCGCAGGAAAGCAGAGAGGGCCAAATTGTCTGGGGCATTTGAAAGGGTTCCAGGAGGCAGTGAGAACCAGCATTACTTTTCCCCGCTGGCACCTTTGCTGTGGCAGCAAAAGCTGGACGTTTGTCTTTTTTGCTCCGGAGGCTGCCGAAAGCGAAAACAGGTGCTTTTGAGGATGGAGTCCGCAGGAAAGCAGAGAGGGCCAAATTGTCTGTGGCATTTGAAAGGGTTCCAGGAGGCAGTGAGAACCAGCATTACTTTTCCCCGCTGGCACCTTTGCTGTGGCAGCAAAAGCTGGACGTTTGTCTTTTTTGCTCCGGAGGCTGCCGAAAGCGAAAACAGGTGCTTTTGATGATGGAGTCCGCAGGAAAGCAGAGAGGGCCAAATTGTCTTTGGCATTTAAAGAGGTTCCAGGAGGCAGTGAGGACCAGCATTACTTTTCCCCGCTGGCACCTTTGCTGCGGCAGCAAAAGCTGGACGTTTGTCTTTTTACCACCGGAGGGCGCCGAAAGTGAAAAAAGGCGCTTTTGAGGATAGAGTCCGCAGGAAAGCAGAGAGGGCCAAATTGTCTGTGGCATTTGAAAGGGTTCCAGGAGGCAGTGAGAACCAGCATTATTTTCCCCGCTGGCACCTTTGCTGTGGCAGCAAAAGCTGGACGTTTGTCTTTTTTGCTCCGGAGGCTGCCGAAAGCGAAAACAGGTGCTTTTGATGATGGAGTCCACAGGAAAGCAGAGAGGGCCAAATTGTCTGTGGCATTTGAAAGGGTTCCAGGAGGCAGTGAGAACCAGCATTACTTTTCCCCGCTGGCACCTTTGTTGTGGCAGCAAAAGCTGGACGTTTGTCTTTTTTGCTCCGGAGGCTGCCGAAAGCGAAAACAGGTGCTTTTGAGGATGGAGTCCGCAGGAAAGCAGAGAGGGCCAAATTGTCTGTGGCATTTGAAAGGGTTCCAGGAGGCAGTGAGAACCAGCATTACTTTTCCCCGCTGGCACCTTTGCTGTGGCAGCAAAAGCTGGACGTTTGTCTTTTTTGCTCCGGAGGCTGCCGAAAGCGAAAACAGGTGCTTTTGATGATGGAGTCCGCAGGAAAGCAGAGAGGGCCAAATTGTCTTTGGCATTTAAAGAGGTTCCAGGAGGCAGTGAGGACCAGCATTACTTTTCCCCGCTGGCACCTTTGCTGCGGCAGCAAAAGCTGGACGTTTGTCTTTTTACCACCGGAGGGCGCCGAAAGCGAAAACAGGTGCTTTTGAGGATGGAGTCCGCAGGAAAGCAGAGAGGGCCAAATTGTCTGTGGCATTTGAAAGGGTTCCAGGAGGCAGTGAGAACCAGCATTACTTTTCCCCACTAGCACCTTTGCTGTGGCAGCAAAAGCTGGACGTTTGTCTTTTTTGCTCCGGAGGTTGCCGAAAGCGAAAACAGGTGCTTTTGAGGATGGAGTCCGCAGGAAAGCAGAGAGGGACAAATTGTCTGTGGCATTTGAAGAGGTTCCAGGAGGCAGTGAGAACCAGCATTACTTTTCCCCGCTGGTACCTTTGCTGTGGCAGCAAAAGCTGGACGTTTGTCTTTTTTGCTCCGGAGGTTGCCGAAAGCGAAAATAGGTTCTTTTGAGGATGGAGTCCGCAGGAAAGAAGAGAGGGCCAAATTGTCTGTGGCATTTGAAAGGGTTCCAGGAGGCAGTGAGAACCAGCATTACTTTTCCCCGCTGGCACCTTTGTTGTGGCAGCAAAAGCTGGACGTTTGTCTTTTTTGCTCCGGAGGCTGCCGAAAGCGAAAACAGGTGCTTTTGAGGATGGAGTCCGCAGGAAAGCAGAGAGGGTTAAATTGTCTGGGGCATTTGAAAGGGTTCCAGGAGGCAGTGAGAACCAGCATTACTTTTCCCCGCTGGCACCTTTGTTGTGGCAGCAAAATCTGGACGTTTGTCTTTTTTGCTCCGGAGGCTGCCGAAAGCGAAAACAGGTGCTTTTGAGGATGGAGTCTGCAAAAAAACAGAGAGGGCCAAATTGTCTGGGGCATTTGAAAGGGTTCCAGGAGGCAGTGAGAACCAGCATTAATTTTCCCCGCTGGCACCTTTGCTGTGGCAGCAAAAGCTGGACGTTTGTCTTTTTACCACCGGAGGGCGCCGAAAGTGAAAAAAAGGCGCTTTTGAAGATAGAGTCCGCAGGAAAGCAGAGAGGGCCAAATTGTCTGTGGCATTTGAAAGGGTTCCAGGAGGCAGTGAGAACCAGCATTACTTTTCCCCGCTGGCACCTTTGCTGTGGCAGCAAAAGCTGGACGTTTGTCTTTTTTGCTCCGGAGGCTGCCGAAAGCGAAAACAGGTGCTTTTGAGGATGGAGTCCGCAGGAAAGCAGAGAGGGCCAAATTGTCTGTGGCATTTGAAAGGGTTCCAGGAGGCAGTGAGAACCAGCATTACTTTTCCCCGCTGGCACCTTTGCTGTGGCAGCAAAAGCTGGACGTTTGTCTTTTTTGCTCCGGAGGCTGCCGAAAGCGAAAATAGGTGCTTTTGATGATGGAGTCCGCAGGAAAGCAGAGAGGGCCAAATTGTCTGTGGCATTTGAAAGGGTTCCAGGAGGCAGTGAGAACCAGCATTACTTTTCCCCGCTGGCACCTTTGTTGTGGCAGCAAAAGCTGGACGTTTGTCTTTTTTGCTCCGGAGGCTGCCGAAAGCAAAAACAGGTGCTTTTGATGATGGAGTCCGCAGGAAAGCAGAGAGGGCCAAATTGTCTTTGGCATTTAAAGAGGTTCCAGGAGGCAGTGAGGACCAGCATTACTTTTCCCCGCTGGCACCTTTGCTGCGGCAGCAAAAGCTGGACGTTTGTCTTTTTACCACCGGAGGGCGCCGAAAGCGAAAACAGGTGCTTTTGAGGATGGAGTCCGCAGGAAAGCAGAGAGGGCCAAATTGTCTGTGGCATTTGAAAGGGTTCCAGGAGGCAGTGAGAACCAGCATTACTTTTCCCCGCTGGCACCTTTGCTGTGGCAGCAAAAGCTGGACGTTTGTCTTTTTTGCTCCGGAGGTTGCCGAAAGCGAAAACAGGTGCTTTTGAGGATGGAGTCCGCAGGAAAGCAGAGAGGGCCAAATTGTCTGGGGCATTTGAAGAGGTTCCAGGAGGCAGTGAGAACCAGCATTACTTTTCCCCGCTGGTACCTTTGCTGTGGCAGCAAAAGCTGGACGTTTGTCTTTTTTGCTCCAGAGGGCGCCGAAAGCAAAAATAGGTTCTTTTGAGGATGGAGTCCGCAGGAAAGCAGAGAGGGCCAAATTGTCTGTGGCATTTGAAAGGGTTCCAGGAGGCAGTGAGAACGAGCATTACTTTTCCCCGCTGGCACCTTTGCTGTGGCAGCAAAAGCTGGACGTTTGTCTTTTTTGCTCCGGAGGTTGCCGAAAGCGAAAATAGGTTCTTTTGAGGATGGAGTCCGCAGGAAAGCAGAGAGGGCCAAATTGTCTGTGGCATTTGAAAGGGTTCCAGGAGGCAGTGAGAACCAGCATTACTTTTCCCCGCTGGCACCTTTGTTGTGGCAGCAAAAGCTGGACGTTTGTCTTTTTTGCTCCGGAGGCTGCCGAAAGCGAAAACAGGTGCTTTTGAGGATGGAGTCCGCAGGAAAGCAGAGAGGGCCAAATTGTCTGTGGCATTTGAAAGGGTTCCAGGAGGCAGTGAGAACCAGCATTACTTTTCCCCGCTGGCACCTTTGCTGTGGCAGCAAAAGCTGGACGTTTGTCTTTTTTGCTCCGGAGGCTGCCGAAAGCGAAAACAGGTGCTTTTGAGGATGGAGTCCGCAGGAAAGCAGAGAGGGCCAAATTGTCTGGGGCATTTGAAAGGGTTCCAGGAGGCAGTGAGAACCACCATTACTTTTCCCCGCTGGCACCTTTGTTGTGGCAGCAAAAGCTGGACGTTTGTCTTTTTTGCTCCGGAGGCTGCCGAAAGCGAAAAAAGGTGCTTTTGAGGATGGAGTCCGCAGGAAAGCAGAGAGGGCCAAATTGTCTGTGGCATTTGAAAGGGTTCCAGGAGGCAGTGAGAACCAGCATTACTTTTCCCCGCTGGCACCTTTGCTGTGGCAGCAAAAGCTGGACGTTTGTCTTTTTTGCTCCAGAGGTTGCCGAAAGCGAAAAGAGGTGCTTTCGAGGATGGAGTCCGCAGGAAAGCAGAGAGGGCCAAATTGTCTGGGGCATTTGAAAGGGTTCCAGGAGGCAGTGAGAACGAGCATTACTTTTCCCCGCTGGCACCTTTGCTGTGGCAGCAAAAGCTGGACGTTTGTCTTTTTTGCTCCGTAGGCTGCCGAAAGTGAAAACAGGTGCTTTTGATGATGGAGTCCGCAGGAAAGCAGAGAGGTCCAAATTGTCTTTGGCATTTAAAGAGGTTCCAGGAGGCAGTGAGGACCAGCATTACTTTTCCCCGCTGGCACCTTTGCTGCGGCAGCAAAAGCTGGACGTTTGTCTTTTTACCACCGGAGGGCGCCGAAAGTGAAAAAAGGCGCTTTTGAGGATAGAGTCCGCAGGAAAGCAGAGAGGGCCAAATTGTCTGTGGCATTTGAAAGGGTTCCAGGAGGCAGTGAGAACCAGCATTACTTTTCCCCGCTGGCACCTTTGGTGTGGCAGCAAAATCTGGACGTTTGTCTTTTTTGCTCCGGAGGCTGCCGAAAGCGAAAACAGCTGCTTTTGAGGATGGAGTCCACAGCAAAGCAGAGAGGGCCAAATTGTCTGTGACATTTGAAAGGGTTCCAGGAGGCAGTGAGAACCAGCATTACTTTTCCCCGCTGGCACCTTTGCTGTGGCAGCAAAAGCTGGACGTTTGTCTTTTTTGCTCCGGAGGCTGCCGAAAGCGAAAACAGGTGCTTTTGAGGATGGAGTCCGCAGGAAAGCAGAGAGGGCCAAATTGTCTGGGGCATTTGAAAGGGTTCCAGGAGGCAGTGAGAACCAGCATTACTTTTCCCCGCTGGCACCTTTGCTGTGGCAGCAAAATCTGGACGTTTGTCTTTTTTGCTCCGGAGGTTGCCGAAAGCGAAAACAGGTGCTTTTGATGATGGAGTCCGCAGGAAAGCAGAGAGGGCCAAATTGTCTTTGGCATTTAAAGAGGTTCCAGGAGGCAGTGAGGACCAGCATTACTTTTCCCCGCTGGCACCTTTGCTGCGGCAGCAAAAGCTGGACGTTTGTCTTTTTACCACCGGAGGGCGCCGAAAGCGAAAACAGGTGCTTTTGAGGATGGAGTCCGCAGGAAAGCAGAGAGGGCCAAATTGTCTGTGGCATTTGAAAGGGTTCCAGGAGGCAGTGAGAACCAGCATTACTTTTCCCCGCTAGCACCTTTGCTGTGGCAGCAAAAGCTGGACGTTTGTCTTTTTTGCTCCGGAGGTTGCCGAAAGCGAAAACAGGTGCTTTTGAGGATGGAGTCCGCAGGAAAGCAGAGAGGGCCAAATTGTCTGGGGCATTTGAAGAGGTTCCAGGAGGCAGTGAGAACCAGCATTACTTTTCCCCGCTGGTACCTTTGCTGTGGCAGCAAAAGCTGGACGTTTGTCTTTTTTGCTCCAGAGGGCGCCGAAAGCAAAAATAGGTTCTTTTGAGGATGGAGTCCGCAGGAAAGCAGAGAGGGCCAAATTGTCTGTGGCATTTGAAAGGGTTCCAGGAGGCAGTGAGAACCAGCATTACTTTTCCCCGCTGGCACCTTTGCTGTGGCAGCAAAAGCTGGACGTTTGTCTTTTTTGCTCCGGAGGCTGCCGAAAGCGAAAATAGGTTCTTTTGAGGATGGAGTCCGCAGGAAAGCAGAGAGGGCCAAATTGTCTGTGGCATTTGAAAGGGTTCCAGGAGGCAGTGAGAACCAGCATTACTTTTCCCCGCTGGCACCTTTGTTGTGGCAGCAAAAGCTGGACGTTTGTCTTTTTTGCTCCGGAGGCTGCCGAAAGCGAAAACAGGTGCTTTTGAGGATGGAGTCCGCAGGAAAGCAGAGAGGGCCAAATTGTCTGTGGCATTTGAAAGGGTTCCAGGAGGCAGTGAGAACCAGCATTACTTTTCCCCGCTGGCACCTTTGCTGTGGCAGCAAAAGCTGGACGTTTGTCTTTTTTGCTCCGGAGGCTGCCGAAAGCGAAAACAGGTGCTTTTGAGGATGGAGTCCGCAGGAAAGCAGAGAGGGCCAAATTGTCTGGGGCATTTGAAAGGGTTCCAGGAGGCAGTGAGAACCACCATTACTTTTCCCCGCTGGCACCTTTGTTGTGGCAGCAAAAGCTGGACGTTTGTCTTTTTTGCTCCGGAGGCTGCCGAAAGCGAAAAAAGGTGCTTTTGAGGATGGAGTCCGCAGGAAAGCAGAGAGGGCCAAATTGTCTGAGGCATTTGAAAGGGTTCCAGGAGGCAGTGAGAACCAGCATTACTTTTCCCCGCTGGCACCTTTGCTGTGGCAGCAAAAGCTGGACGTTTGTCTTTTTTGCTCCAGAGGTTGCCGAAAGCGAAAAGAGGTGCTTTCGAGGATGGAGTCCGCAGGAAAGCAGAGAGGGCCAAATTGTCTGGGGCATTTGAAAGGGTTCCAGGAGGCAGTGAGAACGAGCATTACTTTTCCCCGCTGGCACCTTTGCTGTGGCAGCAAAAGCTGGACGTTTGTCTTTTTTGCTCCGGAGGCTGCCGAAAGTGAAAACAGGTGCTTTTGATGATGGAGTCCGCAGGAAAGCAGAGAGGTCCAAATTGTCTTTGGCATTTAAAGAGGTTCCAGGAGGCAGTGAGGACCAGCATTACTTTTCCCCGCTGGCACCTTTGCTGCGGCAGCAAAAGCTGGACGTTTGTCTTTTTACCACCGGAGGGCGCCGAAAGTGAAAAAAGGCGCTTTTGAGGATAGAGTCCGCAGGAAAGCAGAGAGGGCCAAATTGTCTGTGGCATTTGAAAGGGTTCCAGGAGGCAGTGAGAACCAGCATTACTTTTCCCCGCTGGCACCTTTGGTGTGGCAGCAAAATCTGGACGTTTGTCTTTTTTGCTCCGGAGGCTGCCGAAAGCGAAAACAGCTGCTTTTGAGGATGGAGTCCACAGCAAAGCAGAGAGGGCCAAATTGTCTGTGACATTTGAAAGGGTTCCAGGAGGCAGTGAGAACCAGCATTACTTTTCCCCGCTGGCACCTTTGCTGTGGCAGCAAAAGCTGGACGTTTGTCTTTTTTGCTCCGGAGGCTGCCGAAAGCGAAAACAGGTGCTTTTGAGGATGGAGTCCGCAGGAAAGCAGAGAGGGCCAAATTGTCTGGGGCATTTGAAAGGGTTCCAGGAGGCAGTGAGAACCAGCATTACTTTTCCCCGCTGGCACCTTTGTTGTGGCAGCAAAAGCTGGACGTTTGTCTTTTTTGCTCCGGAGGCTGCCGAAAGCGAAAACAGGTGCTTTTGTGGATGGAGTCCGCAGGAAAGCAGAGAGGGCCAAATTGTCTGGGGCATTTGAAAGGGTTCCAGGAGGCAGTGAGAACCAGCATTACTTTTCCCCGCTGGCACCTTTGCTGTGGCAGCAAAAGCTGGACGTTTGTCTTTTTTGCTCCGGAGGTTGCCGAAAGCGAAAAGAGGTGCTTTCGAGGATGGAGTCCGCAGGAAAGCAGAGAGGGCCAAATTGTCTGGGGCATTTGAAAGGGTTCCAGGAGGCAGTGAGAACCAGCATTACTTTTCCCCGCTGGCACCTTTGCTGTGGCAGCAAAAGCTGGACGTTTGTCTTTTTTGCTCCGGAGGCTGCCGAAAGCGAAAACAGGTGCTTTTGAGGATGGAGTCCGCAGGAAAGCAGAGAGGGCCAAATTGTCTGGGGCATTTGAAAGGGTTCCAGGAGGCAGTGAGAACCAGCATTACTTTTCCCCGCTGGCACCTTTGTTGTGGCAGCAAAATCTGGACGTTTGTCTTTTTTGCTCCGGAGGCTGCCGAAAGCGAAAACAGGTGCTTTTGAGGATGGAGTCTGCAAAAAAACAGAGAGGGCCAAATTGTCTGGGGCATTTGAAAGGGTTCCAGGAGGCAGTGAGAACCAGCATTAATTTTCCCCGCTGGCACCTTTGCTGTGGCATCAAAAGCTGGACGTTTGTCTTTTTACCACCGGAGGGCGCCGAAAGCGAAAACAGGTGCTTTTGAGGATAGAGTCCGCAGGAAAGCAGAGAGGGCCAAATTGTCTGTGGCATTTGAAAGGGTTCCAGGAGGCAGTGAGAACCAGCATTACTTTTCCCCGCTAGCACCTTTGCTGTGGCAGCAAAAGCTGGACGTTTGTCTTTTTTGCTCCGGAGGTTGCCGAAAGCGAAAATAGGTTCTTTTGAGGATGGAGTCCGCAGGAAAGCAGAGAGGGCCAAATTGTCTGTGGCATTTGAAAGGGTTCCAGGAGGCAGTGAGAACCAGCATTACTTTTCCCCGCTGGCACCTTTTTTGTGGCAGCAAAAGCTGGACGTTTGTCTTTTTTGCTCCGGAGGCTGCCGAAAGCGAAAACAGGTGCTTTTGAGGATGGAGTCCGCAGGAAAGCAGAGAGGGCCAAATTGTCTGGGGCATTTGAAAGGGTTCCAGGAGGCAGTGAGAACCAGCATTACTTTTCCCCGCTGGCACCTTTGCTGTGGCAGCAAAAGCTGGACGTTTGTCTTTTTTGCTCCGGAGGTTGCCGAAAGCGAAAACAGGTGCTTTCGAGGATGGAGTCCGCAGGAAAGCAGAGAGGGCCAAATTGTCTGGGGCATTTGAAAGGGTTCCAGGAGGCAGTGAGAACGAGCATTACTTTTCCCCGCTGGCACCTTTGCTGTGGCAGCAAAAGCTGGACGTTTGTCTTTTTTGCTCCGGAGGTTGCCGAAAGCGAAAATAGGTTCTTTTGAGGATGGAGTCCGCAGGAAAGCAGAGAGGGCCAAATTGTCTGTGGCATTTGAAAGGGTTCCAGGAGGCAGTGAGAACCAGCATTACTTTTCCCCGCTGGCACCTTTTTTGTGGCAGCAAAAGCTGGACGTTTGTCTTTTTTGCTCCGGAGGCTGCCGAAAGCGAAAACAGGTGCTTTTGAGGATGGAGTCCGCAGGAAAGCAGAGAGGGCCAAATTGTCTGGGGCATTTGAAAGGGTTCCAGGAGGCAGTGAGAACCAGCATTACTTTTCCCCGCTGGCACCTTTGCTGTGGCAGCAAAAGCTGGACGTTTGTCTTTTTTGCTCCGGAGGTTGCCGAAAGCAAAAAGAGGTGCTTTCGAGGATGGAGTCCGCAGGAAAGCAGAGAGGGCCAAATTGTCTGGGGCATTTGAAAGGGTTCCAGGAGGCAGTGAGAACGAGCATTACTTTTCCCCGCTGGCACCTTTGCTGTGGCAGCAAAAGCTGGACGTTTGTCTTTTTTGCTCCGGAGGCTGCCGAAAGCGAAAACAGGTGCTTTTGATGATGGAGTCCGCAGGAAAGCAGAGAGGTCCAAATTGTCTTTGGCATTTAAAGAGGTTCCAGGAGGCAGTGAGGACCAGCATTACTTTTCCCCGCTGGCACCTTTGCTGTGGCAGCAAAAGCTGGACGTTTGTCTTTTTACCACCGGAGGGCGCCGAAAGTGAAAAAAGGCGCTTTTGAGGATAGAGTCCGCAGGAAAGCAGAGAGGGCCAAATTGTCTGTGGCATTTGAAAGGGTTCCAGGAGGCAGTGAGAACCAGCATTACTTTTCCCCGCTGGCACCTTTGCTGTGGCAGCAAAATCTGGACGTTTGTCTTTTTTGCTCCGGAGGCTGCCGAAAGCGAAAACAGCTGCTTTTGAGGATGGAGTCCGCAGCAAAGCAGAGAGGGCCAAATTGTCTGTGACATTTTAAAGGGTTCCAGGAGGCAGTGAGAACCAGCATTACTTTTCCCCGCTGGCACCTTTGCTGTGGCAGCAAAAGCTGGACGTTTGTCTTTTTTGCTCCGGAGGCTGCCGAAAGCGAAAACAGGTGCTTTTGAGGATGGAGTCCGCAGGAAAGCAGAGAGGGCCAAATTGTCTGGGGCATTTGAAAGGGTTCCAGGAGGCAGTGAGAACCAGCATTACTTTTCCCCGCTGGCACCTTTGTTGTGGCAGCAAAAGCTGGACGTTTGTCTTTTTTGCTCCGGAGGCTGCCGAAAGCGAAAACAGGTGCTTTTGATGATGGAGTCCGCAGGAAAGCAGAGAGGGCCAAATTGTCTGTGGCATTTGAAAGGGTTCCAGGAGGCAGTGAGAACCAGCATTACTTTTCCCCGCTGGCACCTTTGCTGTGGCAGCAAAATCTGGACGTTTGTCTTTTTTGCTCCGGAGGCTGCCGAAAGCGAAAACAGCTGCTTTTGAGGATGGAGTCCGCAGCAAAGCAGAGAGGGCCAAATTGTCTGTGACATTTTAAAGGGTTCCAGGAGGCAGTGAGAACCAGCATTACTTTTCCCCGCTGGCACCTTTGCTGTGGCAGCAAAAGCTGGACGTTTGTCTTTTTTGCTCCGGAGGCTGCCGAAAGCGAAAACAGGTGCTTTTGAGGATGGAGTCCGCAGGAAAGCAGAGAGGGCCAAATTGTCTGGGGCATTTGAAAGGGTTCCAGGAGGCAGTGAGAACCAGCATTACTTTTCCCCGCTGGCACCTTTGTTGTGGCAGCAAAAGCTGGACGTTTGTCTTTTTTGCTCCGGAGGCTGCCGAAAGCGAAAACAGGTGCTTTTGATGATGGAGTCCGCAGGAAAGCAGAGAGGTCCAAATTGTCTGTGGCATTTGAAAGGGTTCCAGGAGGCAGTGAGAACCAGCATTACTTTTCCCCGCTGGCACCTTTGCTGTGGCAGCAAAAGCTGGACGTTTGTCTTTTTTGCTCCGGAGGTTGCCGAAAGCGAAAACAGGTGCTTTTGAGGATGGAGTCCGCAGGAAAGCAGAGAGGGCCAAATTGTCTGTGGCATTTGAAAGGGTTCCAGGAGGCAGTGAGAACGAGCATTACTTTTCCCCGCTGGCACCTTTGCTGTGGCAGCAAAAGCTGGACGTTTGTCTTTTTTGCTCCGGAGGCTGCCGAAAGCGAAAATAGGTTCTTTTGAGGATGGAGTTTGCAGGAAAGCAGAGAGGGCCAAATTGTCTGTGGCATTTGAAAGGGTTCCAGGAGGCAGTGAGAACCAGCATTACTTTTCCCCGCTGGCACCTTTGCTGTGGCAGCAAAAGCTGGACGTTTGTCTTTTTTGCTCCGGAGGCTGCCGAAAGCGAAAACAGGTGCTTTTGATGATGGAGTCCGCAGGAAAGCAGAGAGGGCCAAATTGTCTTTGGCATTTAAAGAGGTTCCAGGAGGCAGTGAGGACCAGCATTACTTTTCCCCGCTGGCACCTTTGCTGTGGCAGCAAAAGCTGGACGTTTGTCTTTTTACCACCGGAGGGCGCCGAAAGCGAAAACAGGTGCTTTTGAGGATGGAGTCCGCAGGAAAGCAGAGAGGGCCAAATTGTCTGTGGCATTTGAAAGGGTTCCAGGAGGCAGTGAGAACCAGCATTACTTTTCCCCGCTAGCACCTTTGCTGTGGCAGCAAAAGCTGGACGTTTGTCTTTTTTGCTCCGGAGGTTGCCGAAAGCGAAAACAGGTGCTTTTGAGGATGGAGTCCGCAGGAAAGCAGAGAGGGCCAAATTGTCTGTGGCATTTGAAGAGGTTCCAGGAGGCAGTGAGAACCAGCATTACTTTTCCCCGCTGGCACCTTTGCTGTGGCAGCAAAAGCTGGACGTTTGTCTTTTTTGCTCCGGAGGCTGCCGAAAGCGAAAACAGGTGCTTTTGAGGATGGAGTCCGCAGGAAAGCAGAGAGGGCCAAATTGTCTGGGGCATTTGAAAGGGTTCCAGGAGGCAGTGAGAACCAGCATTACTTTTCCCCGCTGGCACCTTTGCTGTGGCAGCAAAAGCTGGACGTTTGTCTTTATTGCTCCGGAGGCTGCCGAAAGCGAAAACAGGTGCTTTTGAGGATGGAGTCCGCAGGAAAGCAGAGAGGGCCAAATTGTCTGGGGCATTTGAAAGGGTTCCAGGAGGCAGTGAGAACCAGCATTACTTTTCCCCGCTGGCACCTTTGCTGTGGCAGCAAAAGCTGGACGTTTGTCTTTTTTGCTCCGGAGGTTGCCGAAAGCGAAAACAGGTGCTTTTGAGGATGGAGTCCGCAGGAAAGCAGAGAGGACCAAATTGTCTGTGGCATTTGAAAGGGTTCCAGGAGGCAGTGAGAACCAGCATTACTTTTCCCCGCTGGCACCTTTGTTGTGGCAGCAAAAGCTGGACGTTTGTCTTTTTTGCTCCGGAGGCTGCCGAAAGCGAAAATAGGTTCTTTTGAGGATGGAGTCCGCAGGAAAGCAGAGAGGGCCAAATTGTCTGTGGCATTTGAAAGGGTTCCAGGAGGCAGTGAGAACCAGCATTACTTTTCCCCGCTGGCACCTTTGCTGTGGCAGCAAAAGCTGGACGTTTGTCTTTTTTGCTCCGGAGGCTGCCGAAAGCGAAAACAGGTGCTTTTGATGATGGAGTCCGCAGGAAAGCAGAGAGGGCCAAATTGTCTTTGGCATTTAAAGAGGTTCCAGGAGGCAGTGAGGACCAGCATTACTTTTCCCCGCTGGCACCTTTGCTGCGGCAGCAAAAGCTGGACGTTTGTCTTTTTACCACCGGAGGGCGCCGAAAGTGAAAAAAGGCGCTTTTGAGGATAGAGTCCGCAGGAAAGCAGAGAGGGCCAAATTGTCTGGGGCATTTGAAAGGGTTCCAGGAGGCAGTGAGAACCAGCATTACTTTTCCCCGCTGGCACCTTTGCTGTGGCAGCAAAAGCTGGACGTTTGTCTTTTTTGCTCCGGAGGCTGCCGAAAGCGAAAACAGGTGCTTTTGAGGATGGAGTCCGCAGCAAAGCAGAGAGGGCCAAATTGTCTGTGACATTTTAAAGGGTTCCAGGAGGCAGTGAGAACCAGCATTACTTTTCCCCGCTGGCACCTTTGCTGTGGCAGCAAAAGCTGGACGTTTGTCTTTTTTGCTCCGGAGGTTGCCGAAAGCGAAAACAGGTGCTTTTGAGGATGGAGTCCGCAGGAAAGCACAGAGGACCAAATTGTCTGTGGCATTTGAAAGGGTTCCAGGAGGCAGTGAGAACCAGCATTACTTTTCCCCGCTGGCACCTTTGTTGTGGCAGCAAAAGCTGGACGTTTGTCTTTTTTGCTCCGGAGGCTGCCGAAAGCGAAAATAGGTTCTTTTGAGGATGGAGTCCGCAGGAAAGCAGAGAGGGCCAAATTGTCTGTGGCATTTGAAAGGGTTCCAGGAGGCAGTGAGAACCAGCATTACTTTTCCCCGCTGGCACCTTTGCTGTGGCAGCAAAAGCTGGACGTTTGTCTTTTTTGCTCCGGAGGCTGCCGAAAGCGAAAACAGGTGCTTTTGATGATAGAGTCCGCAGGAAAGCAGAGAGGGCCAAATTGTCTTTGGCATTTAAAGAGGTTCCAGGAGGCAGTGAGGACCAGCATTACTTTTCCCCGCTGGCACCTTTGCTGCGGCAGCAAAAGCTGGACGTTTGTCTTTTTACCACCGGAGGGCGCCGAAAGTGAAAAAAGGCGCTTTTGAGGATAGAGTCCGCAGGAAAGCAGAGAGGGCCAAATTGTCTGTGGCATTTGAAAGGGTTCCAGGAGGCAGTGAGAACCAGCATTACTTTTCCCCGCTGGCACCTTTGCTGTGGCAGCAAAAGCTGGACGTTTGTCTTTTTTGCTCCGGAGGCTGCCGAAAGCGAAAACAGGTGCTTTTGAGGATGGAGTCCGCAGCAAAGCAGAGAGGGCCAAATTGTCTGTGACATTTTAAAGGGTTCCAGGAGGCAGTGAGAACCAGCATTACTTTTCCCCGCTGGCACCTTTGCTGTGGCAGCAAAAGCTGGACGTTTGTCTTTTTTGCTCCGGAGGCTGCCGAAAGCGAAAACAGGTGCTTTTGAGGATGAAGTCCGCAGGAAAGCAGAGAGGGCCAAATTGTCTGGGGCATTTGAAAGGGTTCCAGGAGGCAGTGAGAACCAGCATTACTTTTCCCCGCTGGCACCTTTGCTGTGGCAGCAAAAGCTGGACGTTTGTCTTTTTTGCTCCGGAGGCTGCCGAAAGCGAAAACAGGTGCTTTTGAGGATGGAGTCCGCAGGAAAGCAGAGAGGGCCAAATTGTCTGTGGCATTTGAAAGGGTTCCAGGAGGCAGTGAGAACCAGCATTACTTTTCCCCGCTGGCACCTTTGCTGTGGCAGCAAAAGCTGGACGTTTGTCTTTTTTGCTCCGGAGGTTGCCGAAAGCGAAAACAGGTGCTTTTGAGGATGGAGTCCGCAGGAAAGCAGAGAGGGCCAGATTGTCTGGGGCATTTGAAAGGGTTCCAGGAGGCAGTGAGAACCAGCATTACTTTTCCCCGCTGGCACCTTTGTTGTGGCAGCAAAAGCTGGACGTTTGTCTTTTTTGCTCCGGAGGCTGCCGAAAGCGAAAATAGGTTCTTTTGAGGATGGAGTCCGCAGGAAAGCAGAGAGGGCCAAATTGTCTGTGGCATTTGAAAGGGTTCCAGGAGGCAGTGAGAACCAGCATTACTTTTCCCCGCTGGCACCTTTGCTGTGGCAGCAAAAGCTGGACGTTTGTCTTTTTTGCTCCGGAGGCTGCCGAAAGCGAAAACAGGTGCTTTTGATGATGGAGTCCGCAGGAAAGCAGAGAGGGCCAAATTGTCTTTGGCATTTAAAGAGGTTCCAGGAGGCAGTGAGGACCAGCATTACTTTTCCCCGCTGGCACCTTTGCTGCGGCAGCAAAAGCTGGACGTTTGTCTTTTTACCACCGGAGGGCGCCGAAAGTGAAAAAAGGCGCTTTTGAGGATAGAGTCCGCAGGAAAGCAGAGAGGGCCAAATTGTCTGGGGCATTTGAAAGGGTTCCAGGAGGCAGTGAGAACCAGCATTACTTTTCCCCGCTGGCACCTTTGCTGTGGCAGCAAAAGCTGGACGTTTGTCTTTTTTGCTCCGGAGGCTGCCGAAAGCGAAAACAGGTGCTTTTGATGATGGAGTCCGCAGGAAAGCAGAGAGGGCCAAATTGTCTGGGGCATTTGAAAGGGTTCCAGGAGGCAGTGAGGACCAGCATTACTTTTCCCCGCTGGCACCTTTGCTGCGGCAGCAAAAGCTGGACGTTTGTCTTTTTTGCTCCGGAGGCTGCCGAAAGCGAAAACAGGTGCTTTTGAGGATGGAGTCCGCAGGAAAGCAGAGAGGGCCAAATTGTCTGGGGCATTTGAAAGGGTTCCAGGAGGCAGTGAGAACCAGCATTACTTTTCCCCGCTGGCACCTTTGCTGTGGCAGCAAAAGCTGGACGTTTGTCTTTTTTGCTCCGGAGGTTGCCGAAAGCGAAAACAGGTGCTTTTGAGGATGGAGTCCGCAGGAGAGCAGAGAGGGCCAAATTGTCTGTGGCATTTGAAAGGGTTCCAGGAGGCAGTGAGAACCAGCATTACTTTTCCCCGCTGGCACCTTTGCTGTGGCAGCAAAAGCTGGACGTTTGTCTTTTTTGCTCCGGAGGCTGCCGAAAGCGAAAATAGGTTCTTTTGAGGATGGAGTTTGCAGGAAAGCAGAGAGGGCCAAATTGTCTGTGGCATTTGAAAGGGTTCCAGGAGGCAGTGAGAACCAGCATTACTTTTCCCCGCTGGCACCTTTGCTGTGGCAGCAAAAGCTGGACGTTTGTCTTTTTTGCTCCGGAGGCTGCCGAAAGCGAAAACAGGTGCTTTTGATGATGGAGTCCGCAGGAAAGCAGAGAGGGCCAAATTGTCTTTGGCATTTAAAGAGGTTCCAGGAGGCAGTGAGGACCAGCATTACTTTTCCCCGCTGGCACCTTTGCTGCGGCAGCAAAAGCTGGACGTTTGTCTTTTTACCACCGGAGGGCGCCGAAAGCGAAAACAGGTGCTTTTGAGGATGGAGTCCGCAGGAAAGCAGAGAGGGCCAAATTGTCTGTGGCATTTGAAAGGGTTCCAGGAGGCAGTGAGAACCAGCATTACTTTTCCCCGCTGGCACCTTTGCTGTGGCAGCAAAAGCTGGACGTTTGTCTTTTTTGCTCCGGAGTTTGCCGAAAGCGAAAACAGGTGCTTTTGAGGATGGAGTCCGCAGGAAAGCAGAGAGGGCCAAATTGTCTGTGGCATTTGAAGAGGTTCCAGGAGGCAGTGAGAACCAGCATTACTTTTCCCCGCTGGTACCTTTGCTGTGGCAGCAAAAGCTGGACGTTTGTCTTTTTTGCTCCGGAGGGCGCCGAAAGCAAAAAAAGGTTCTTTTGAGGATGGAGTCCGCAGGAAAGCAGAGAGGGCCAAATTGTCTGTGGCATTTGAAAGGGTTCCAGGAGGCAGTGAGAACGAGCATTACTTTTCCCCGCTGGCACCTTTGCTGTGGCAGCAAAAGCTGGACGTTTGTCTTTTTTGCTCCGGAGGTTGCCGAAAGCGAAAATAGGTTCTTTTGAGGATGGAGTCCGCAGGAAAGCAGAGAGGGCCAAATTGTCTGTGGCATTTGAAAGGGTTCCAGGAGGCAGTGAGAACCAGCATTACTTTTCCCCGCTGGCACCTTTTTTGTGGCAGCAAAAGCTGGACGTTTGTCTTTTTTGCTCCGGAGGCTGCCGAAAGCGAAAACAGGTGCTTTTGAGGATGGAGTCCGCAGGAAAGCAGAGAGGGCCAAATTGTCTGGGGCATTTGAAAGGGTTCCAGGAGGCAGTGAGAACCAGCATTACTTTTCCCCGCTGGCACCTTTGCTGTGGCAGCAAAAGCTGGACGTTTGTCTTTTTTGCTCCGGAGGTTGCCGAAAGCAAAAAGAGGTGCTTTCGAGGATGGAGTCCGCAGGAAAGCAGAGAGGGCCAAATTGTCTGGGGCATTTGAAAGGGTTCCAGGAGGCAGTGAGAACGAGCATTACTTTTCCTTGCTGGCACCTTTGCTGTGGCAGCAAAAGCTGGACGTTTGTCTTTTTTGCTCCGGAGGCTGCCGAAAGCGAAAACAGGTGCTTTTGATGATGGAGTCCGCAGGAAAGCAGAGAGGTCCAAATTGTCTTTGGCATTTAAAGAGGTTCCAGGAGGCAGTGAGGACCAGCATTACTTTTCCCCGCTGGCACCTTTGCTGTGGCAGCAAAAGCTGGACGTTTGTCTTTCTACCACCGGAGGGCGCCGAAAGTGAAAAAAGGCGCTTTTGAGGATAGAGTCCGCAGGAAAGCAGAGAGGGCCAAATTGTCTGTGGCATTTGAAAGGGTTCCAGGAGGCAGTGAGAACCAGCATTACTTTTCCCCGCTGGCACCTTTGCTGTGGCAGCAAAATCTGGACGTTTGTCTTTTTTGCTCCGGAGGCTGCCGAAAGCGAAAACAGGTGCTTTTGAGGATGGAGTCCGCAGGAAAGCAGAGAGGGCCAAATTGTCTGGGGCATTTGAAAGGGTTCCAGGAGGCAGTGAGAACCAGCATTACTTTTCCCCGCTGGCACCTTTGTTGTGGCAGCAAAAGCTGGACGTTTGTCTTTTTTGCTCCGGAGGCTGCCGAAAGCGAAAACAGGTGCTTTTGAGGATGGAGTCCGCAGGAAAGCAGAGAGGGCCAAATTGTCTGGGGCATTTGAAAGGGTTCCAGGAGGCAGTGAGAACCAGCATTACTTTTCCCCGCTGGCACCTTTGCTGTGGCAGCAAAAGCTGGACGTTTGTCTTTTTTGCTCCGGAGGTTGCCGAAAGCGAAAACAGGTGCTTTTGAGGATGGAGTCCGCAGGAAAGCAGAGAGGGCCAAATTGTCTGTGGCATTTGAAAGGGTTCCAGGAGGCAGTGAGAACGAGCATTACTTTTCCCCGCTGGCACCTTTGCTGTGGCAGCAAAAGCTGGACGTTTGTCTTTTTTGCTCCGGAGGCTGCCGAAAGCGAAAATAGGTTCTTTTGAGGATGGAGTTTGCAGGAAAGCAGAGAGGGCCAAATTGTCTGTGGCATTTGAAAGGGTTCCAGGAGGCAGTGAGAACCAGCATTACTTTTCCCCGCTGGCACCTTTGCTGTGGCAGCAAAAGCTGGACGTTTGTCTTTTTTGCTCCGGAGGCTGCCGAAAGCGAAAACAGGTGCTTTTGATGATGGAGTCCGCAGGAAAGCAGAGAGGGCCAAATTGTCTTTGGCATTTAAAGAGGTTCCAGGAGGCAGTGAGGACCAGCATTACTTTTCCCCGCTGGCACCTTTGCTGTGGCAGCAAAAGCTGGACGTTTGTCTTTTTACCACCGGAGGGCGCCGAAAGCGAAAACAGGTGCTTTTGAGGATGGAGTCCGCAGGAAAGCAGAGAGGGCCAAATTGTCTGTGGCATTTGAAAGGGTTCCAGGAGGCAGTGAGAACCAGCATTACTTTTCCCCGCTAGCACCTTTGCTGTGGCAGCAAAAGCTGGACGTTTGTCTTTTTTGCTCCGGAGGTTGCCGAAAGCGAAAACAGGTGCTTTTGAGGATGGAGTCCGCAGGAAAGCAGAGAGGGCCAAATTGTCTGTGGCATTTGAAGAGGTTCCAGGAGGCAGTGAGAACCAGCATTACTTTTCCCCGCTGGCACCTTTGCTGTGGCAGCAAAATCTGGACGTTTGTCTTTTTTGCTCCGGAGGCTGCCGAAAGCGAAAACAGGTGCTTTTGAGGATGGAGTCCGCAGGAAAGCAGAGAGGGCCAAATTGTCTGGGGCATTTGAAAGGGTTCCAGGAGGCAGTGAGAACCAGCATTACTTTTCCCCGCTGGCACCTTTGCTTTGGCAGCAAAAGCTGGACGTTTGTCTTTTTTGCTCCGGAGGCTGCCGAAAGCGAAAACAGGTGCTTTTGAGGATGGAGTCCGCAGGAAAGCAGAGAGGGCCAAATTGTCTGTGGCATTTGAAAGGGTTCCAGGAGGCAGTGAGAACCAGCATTACTTTTCCCCGCTGGCACCTTTGCTGTGGCAGCAAAAGCTGGACGTTTGTCTTTTTTGCTCCGGAGGCTGCCGAAAGCGAAAACAGGTGCTTTTGAGGATGGAGTCCGCAGGAAAGCAGAGAGGACCAAATTGTCTGTGGCATTTGAAAGGGTTCCAGGAGGCAGTGAGAACCAGCATTACTTTTCCCCGCTGGCACCTTTGTTGTGGCAGCAAAAGCTGGACGTTTGTCTTTTTTGCTCCGGAGGCTGCCGAAAGCGAAAATAGGTTCTTTTGAGGATGGAGTCCGCAGGAAAGCAGAGAGGGCCAAATTGTCTGTGGCATTTGAAAGGGTTCCAGGAGGCAGTGAGAACCAGCATTACTTTTCCCCGCTGGCACCTTTGCTGTGGCAGCAAAAGCTGGACGTTTGTCTTTTTTGCTCCGGAGGCTGCCGAAAGCGAAAACAGGTGCTTTTGATGATGGAGTCCGCAGGAAAGCAGAGAGGGCCAAATTGTCTTTGGCATTTAAAGAGGTTCCAGGAGGCAGTGAGGACCAGCATTACTTTTCCCCGCTGGCACCTTTGCTGCGGCAGCAAAAGCTGGACGTTTGTCTTTTTACCACCGGAGGGCGCCGAAAGTGAAAAAAGGCGCTTTTGAGGATAGAGTCCGCAGGAAAGCAGAGAGGGCCAAATTGTCTGGGGCATTTGAAAGGGTTCCAGGAGGCAGTGAGAACCAGCATTACTTTTCCCCGCTGGCACCTTTGCTGTGGCAGCAAAAGCTGGACGTTTGTCTTTTTTGCTCCGGAGGCTGCCGAAAGCGAAAACAGGTGCTTTTGAGGATGGAGTCCGCAGCAAAGCAGAGAGGGCCAAATTGTCTGTGACATTTTAAAGGGTTCCAGGAGGCAGTGAGAACCAGCATTACTTTTCCCCGCTGGCACCTTTGCTGTGGCAGCAAAAGCTGGACGTTTGTCTTTTTTGCTCCGGAGGCTGCCGAAAGCGAAAACAGGTGCTTTTGAGGATGGAGTCCGCAGGAAAGCACAGAGGACCAAATTGTCTGTGGCATTTGAAAGGGTTCCAGGAGGCAGTGAGAACCAGCATTACTTTTCCCCGCTGGCACCTTTGTTGTGGCAGCAAAAGCTGGACGTTTGTCTTTTTTGCTCCGGAGGCTGCCGAAAGCGAAAATAGGTTCTTTTGAGGATGGAGTCCGCAGGAAAGCAGAGAGGGCCAAATTGTCTGTGGCATTTGAAAGGGTTCCAGGAGGCAGTGAGAACCAGCATTACTTTTCCCCGCTGGCACCTTTGCTGTGGCAGCAAAAGCTGGACGTTTGTCTTTTTTGCTCCGGAGGCTGCCGAAAGCGAAAACAGGTGCTTTTGATGATGGAGTCCGCAGGAAAGCAGAGAGGGCCAAATTGTCTTTGGCATTTAAAGAGGTTCCAGGAGGCAGTGAGGACCAGCATTACTTTTCCCCGCTGGCACCTTTGCTGCGGCAGCAAAAGCTGGACGTTTGTCTTTTTACCACCGGAGGGCGCCGAAAGTGAAAAAAGGCGCTTTTGAGGATAGAGTCCGCAGGAAAGCAGAGAGGGCCAAATTGTCTGGGGCATTTGAAAGGGTTCCAGGAGGCAGTGAGAACCAGCATTACTTTTCCCCGCTGGCACCTTTGCTGTGGCAGCAAAAGCTGGACGTTTGTCTTTTTTGCTCCGGAGGCTGCCGAAAGCGAAAACAGGTGCTTTTGAGGATGGAGTCCGCAGCAAAGCAGAGAGGGCCAAATTGTCTGTGACATTTTAAAGGGTTCCAGGAGGCAGTGAGAACCAGCATTACTTTTCCCCGCTGGCACCTTTGCTGTGGCAGCAAAAGCTGGACGTTTGTCTTTTTTGCTCCGGAGGCTGCCGAAAGCGAAAACAGGTGCTTTTGAGGATGAAGTCCGCAGGAAAGCAGAGAGGGCCAAATTGTCTGGGGCATTTGAAAGGGTTCCAGGAGGCAGTGAGAACCAGCATTACTTTTCCCCGCTGGCACCTTTGTTGTGGCAGCAAAAGCTGGACGTTTGTCTTTTTTGCTCCGGAGGCTGCCGAAAGCGAAAACAGGTGCTTTTGAGGATGGAGTCCGCAGGAAAGCAGAGAGGGCCAAATTGTCTGTGGCATTTGAAAGGGTTCCAGGAGGCAGTGAGAACCAGCATTACTTTTCCCCGCTGGCACCTTTGCTGTGGCAGCAAAAGCTGGACGTTTGTCTTTTTTGCTCCGGAGGTTGCCGAAAGCGAAAACAGGTGCTTTTGAGGATGGAGTCCGCAGGAAAGCAGAGAGGGCCAAATTGTCTGGGGCATTTGAAAGGGTTCCAGGAGGCAGTGAGAACCAGCATTACTTTTCCCCGCTGGCACCTTTGTTGTGGCAGCAAAAGCTGGACGTTTGTCTTTTTTGCTCCGGAGGCTGCCGAAAGCGAAAATAGGTTCTTTTGAGGATGGAGTCCGCAGGAAAGCAGAGAGGGCCAAATTGTCTGTGGCATTTGAAAGGGTTCCAGGAGGCAGTGAGAACCAGCATTACTTTTCCCCGCTGGCACCTTTGCTGTGGCAGCAAAAGCTGGACGTTTGTCTTTTTTGCTCCGGAGGCTGCCGAAAGCGAAAACAGGTGCTTTTGATGATGGAGTCCGCAGGAAAGCAGAGAGGGCCAAATTGTCTTTGGCATTTAAAGAGGTTCCAGGAGGCAGTGAGGACCAGCATTACTTTTCCCCGCTGGCACCTTTGCTGCGGCAGCAAAAGCTGGACGTTTGTCTTTTTACCACCGGAGGGCGCCGAAAGTGAAAAAAGGCGCTTTTGAGGATAGAGTCCGCAGGAAAGCAGAGAGGGCCAAATTGTCTGGGGCATTTGAAAGGGTTCCAGGAGGCAGTGAGAACCAGCATTACTTTTCCCCGCTGGCACCTTTGCTGTGGCAGCAAAAGCTGGACGTTTGTCTTTTTTGCTCCGGAGGCTGCCGAAAGCGAAAACAGGTGCTTTTGATGATGGAGTCCGCAGGAAAGCAGAGAGGGCCAAATTGTCTTTGGCATTTAAAGAGGTTCCAGGAGGCAGTGAGGACCAGCATTACTTTTCCCCGCTGGCACCTTTGCTGCGGCAGCAAAAGCTGGACGTTTGTCTTTTTACCACCGGAGGGCGCCGAAAGCGAAAACAGGTGCTTTTGAGGATGGAGTCCGCAGGAAAGCAGAGAGGGCCAAATTGTCTGGGGCATTTGAAAGGGTTCCAGGAGGCAGTGAGAACCAGCATTACTTTTCCCCGCTGGCACCTTTGCTGTGGCAGCAAAAGCTGGACGTTTGTCTTTTTTGCTCCGGAGTTTGCCGAAAGCGAAAACAGGTGCTTTTGAGGATGGAGTCCGCAGGAAAGCAGAGAGGGCCAAATTGTCTGTGGCATTTGAAGAGGTTCCAGGAGGCAGTGAGAACCAGCATTACTTTTCCCCGCTGGTACCTTTGCTGTGGCAGCAAAAGCTGGACGTTTGTCTTTTTTGCTCCGGAGGGCGCCGAAAGCAAAAAAAGGTTCTTTTGAGGATGGAGTCCGCAGGAAAGCAGAGAGGGCCAAATTGTCTGTGGCATTTGAAAGGGTTTCAGGAGGCAGTGAGAACCAGCATTACTTTTCCCCGCTGGCACCTTTGCTGTGGCAGCAAAAGCTGGACGTTTGTCTTTTTTGCTCCGGAGGTTGCCGAAAGCGAAAATAGGTTCTTTTGAGGATGGAGTCCGCAGGAAAGCAGAGAGGGCCAAATTGTCTGGGGCATTTGAAAGGGTTCCAGGAGGCAGTGAGAACCAGCATTACTTTTCCCCGCTGGCACCTTTGTTGTGGCAGCAAAAGCTGGACGTTTGTCTTTTTTGCTCCGGAGGCTGCCGAAAGCGAAAACAGGTGCTTTTGAGGATGGAGTCCGCAGGAAAGCAGAGAGGGCCAAATTGTCTGTGGCATTTGAAGAGGTTCCAGGAGGCAGTGAGAACCAGCATTACTTTTCCCCGCTGGCACCTTTGCTGTGGCAGCAAAAGCTGGACGTTTGTCTTTTTTGCTCCGGAGGCTGCCGAAAGCGAAAACAGGTGCTTTTGAGGATGGAGTCCGCAGGAAAGCAGAGAGGGCCAAATTGTCTGTGGCATTTGAAAGGGTTCCAGGAGGCAGTGAGAACGAGCATTACTTTTCCCCGCTGGCACCTTTGCTGTGGCAGCAAAAGCTGGACGTTTGTCTTTTTTGCTCCGGAGGCTGCCGAAAGCGAAAATAGGTTCTTTTGAGGATGGAGTCCGCAGGAAAGCAGAGAGGGCCAAATTGTCTGTGGCATTTGAAAGGGTTCCAGGAGGCAGTGAGAACCAGCATTACTTTTCCCCGCTGGCACCTTTGCTGTGGCAGCAAAAGCTGGACGTTTGTCTTTTTTGCTCCGGAGGCTGCCGAAAGCGAAAACAGGTGCTTTTGATGATGGAGTCCGCAGGAAAGCAGAGAGGGCCAAATTGTCTTTGGCATTTAAAGAGGTTCCAGGAGGCAGTGAGGACCAGCATTACTTTTCCCCGCTGGCACCTTTGCTGCGGCAGCAAAAGCTGGACGTTTGTCTTTTTACCACCGGAGGGCGCCGAAAGTGAAAAAAGGCGCTTTTGAGGATAGAGTCCGCAGGAAAGCAGAGAGGGCCAAATTGTCTGTGGCATTTGAAAGGGTTCCAGGAGGCAGTGAGAACCAGCATTACTTTTCCCCGCTAGCACCTTTGCTGTGGCAGCAAAAGCTGGACGTTTGTCTTTTTTGCTCCGGAGGTTGCCGAAAGCGAAAACAGGTGCTTTTGAGGATGGAGTCCGCAGGAAAGCAGAGAGGGCCAAATTGTCTGTGGCATTTGAAGAGGTTCCAGGAGGCAGTGAGAACCAGCATTACTTTTCCCCGCTGGTACCTTTGCTGTGGCAGCAAAAGCTGGACGTTTGTCTTTTTTGCTCCGGAGGGCGCCGAAAGCAAAAATAGGTTCTTTTGAGAATGGAGTCCGCAGGAAAGCAGAGAGGGCCAAATTGTCTGTGGCATTTGAAAGGGTTTCAGGAGGCAGTGAGAACGAGCATTACTTTTCCCCGCTGGCACCTTTGCTGTGGCAGCAAAAGCTGGACGTTTGTCTTTTTTGCTCCGGAGGTTGCCGAAAGCGAAAATAGGTTCTTTTGAGGATGGAGTCCGCAGGAAAGCAGAGAGGGCCAAATTGTCTGTGGCATTTGAAAGGGTTCCAGGAGGCAGTGAGAACCAGCATTACTTTTCCCCGCTGGCACCTTTGTTGTGGCAGCAAAAGCTGGACGTTTGTCTTTTTTGCTCCGGAGGCTGCCGAAAGCGAAAACAGGTGCTTTTGAGGATGGAGTCCGCAGGAAAGCAGAGAGGGCCAAATTGTCTGTGGCATTTGAAAGGGTTCCAGGAGGCAGTGAGAACCAGCATTACTTTTCCCCGCTGGCACCTTTGCTGTGGCAGCAAAAGCTGGACGTTTGTCTTTTTTGCTCCGGAGGCTGCCGAAAGCGAAAACAGGTGCTTTTGAGGATGGAGTCCGCAGGAAAGCAGAGAGGGCCAAATTGTCTGTGGCATTTGAAAGGGTTCCAGGAGGCAGTGAGAACCAGCATTACTTTTCCCCGCTGGCACCTTTGCTGTGGCAGCAAAAGCTGGACGTTTGTCTTTTTTGCTCCGGAGGCTGCCGAAAGCGAAAATAGGTGCTTTTGAGGATGGAGTCCGCAGGAAAGCAGAGAGGGCCAAATTGTCTGTGGCATTTGAAAGGGTTCCAGGAGGCAGTGAGAACCAGCATTACTTTTCCCCGCTGGCACCTTTGCTGTGGCAGCAAAAGCTGGACGTTTGTCTTTTTTGCTCCGGAGGCTGCCGAAAGCGAAAACAGGTGCTTTTGATGATGGAGTCCGCAGGAAAGCAGAGAGGGCCAAATTGTCTTTGGCATTTAAAGAGGTTCCAGGAGGCAGTGAGGACCAGCATTACTTTTCCCCGCTGTCACCTTTGCTGCGGCAGCAAAAGCTGGACGTTTGTCTTTTTACCACCGGAGGGCGCCGAAAGTGAAAAAAGGCGCTTTTGAGGATAGAGTCCGCAGGAAAGCAGAGAGGGCCAAATTGTCTGTGGCATTTGAAAGGGTTCCAGGAGGCAGTGAGAACCAGCATTACTTTTCCCCGCTAGCACCTTTGCTGTGGCAGCAAAAGCTGGACGTTTGTCTTTTTTGCTCCGGAGGTTGCCGAAAGCGAAAACAGGTGCTTTTGAGGATGGAGTCCGCAGGAAAGCAGAGAGGGCCAAATTGTCTGTGGCATTTGAAGAGGTTCAAGGAGGCAGTGAGAACCAGCATTACTTTTCCCCGCTGGTACCTTTGCTGTGGCAGCAAAAGCTGGACGTTTGTCTTTTTTGCTCCGGAGGGCGCCGAAAGCAAAAATAGGTTCTTTTGAGGATGGAGTCCGCAGGAAAGCAGAGAGGGCCAAATTGTCTGTGGCATTTGAAAGGGTTCCAGGAGGCAGTGAGAACCAGCATTACTTTTCCCCGCTGGCACCTTTGCTGTGGCAGCAAAAGCTGGACGTTTGTCTTTTTTGCTCCGGAGGTTGCCGAAAGCGAAAATAGGTTCTTTTGAGGATGGAGTCCGCAGGAAAGCAGAGAGGGCCAAATTGTCTGTGGCATTTAAAGAGGTTCCAGGAGGCAGTGAGGACCAGCATTACTTTTCCCCGCTGGCACCTTTGCTGCGGCAGCAAAAGCTGGACGTTTGTCTTTTTACCACCGGAGGGCGCCGAAAGTGAAAAAAGGCGCTTTTGAGGATAGAGTCCGCAGGAAAGCAGAGAGGGCCAAATTGTCTGTGGCATTTGAAAGGGTTCCAGGAGGCAGTGAGAACCAGCATTACTTTTCCCCGCTGGCACCTTTGCTGTGGCAGCAAAAGCTGGACGTTTGTCTTTTTTGCTCCGGAGGCTGCCAAAAGCGAAAACAGGTGCTTTTGAGGATGGAGTCCGCAGGAAAGCAGAGAGGTCCAAATTGTCTGGGGCATTTGAAAGGGTTCCAGGAGGCAGTGAGAACCAGCATTACTTTTCCCCGCTGGCACCTTTGCTGTGGCAGCAAAAGCTGGACGTTTGTCTTTTTTGCTCCGGAGGTTGCCGAAAGCGAAAACAGGTGCTTTTGAGGATGGAGTCCGCAGGAAAGCAGAGAGGGCCAAATTGTCTGTGGCATTTGAAAGGGTTCCAGGAGGCAGTGAGAACGAGCATTACTTTTCCCCGCTGGCACCTTTGCTGTGGCAGCAAAAGCTGGACGTTTGTCTTTTTTGCTCCGGAGGCTGCCGAAAGCGAAAATAGGTTCTTTTGAGGATGGAGTCCGCAGGAAAGCAGAGAGGGCCAAATTGTCTGGGGCATTTGAAAGGGTTCCAGGAGGCAGTGAGAACCAGCATTACTTTTCCCCGCTGGCACCTTTGCTGTGGCAGCAAAAGCTGGACGTTTGTCTTTTTTGCTCCGGAGGCTGCCGAAAGCGAAAACAGGTGCTTTTGATGATGGAGTCCGCAGGAAAGCAGAGAGGGCCAAATTGTCTGAGGCATTTAAAGAGGTTCCAGGAGGCAGTGAGGACCAGCATTACTTTTCCCCGCTGTCACCTTTGCTGCGGCAGCAAAAGCTGGACGTTTGTCTTTTTACCACCGGAGGGCGCCGAAAGTGAAAAAAGGCGCTTTTGAGGATAGAGTCCGCAGGAAAGCAGAGAGGGCCAAATTGTCTGTGGCATTTGAAGAGGTTCCAGGAGGCAGTGAGAACCAGCATTACTTTTCCCCGCTAGCACCTTTGCTGTGGCAGCAAAAGCTGGACGTTTGTCTTTTTTGCTCCGGAGGGCGCCGAAAGCAAAAATAGGTTCTTTTGAGGATGGAGTCCGCAGGAAAGCACAGAGGGCCAAATTGTCTGGGGCATTTGAAAGGGTTCCAGGAGGCAGTGAGAACCAGCATTACTTTTCCCCGCTGGCACCTTTGCTGTGGCAGCAAAAGCTGGACGTTTGTCTTTTTTGCTCCGGAGGCTGCCGAAAGCGAAAACAGGTGCTTTTGAGGATGGAGTCCGCAGGAAAGCAGAGAGGGCCAAATTGTCTGGGGCATTTGAAAGGGTTCCAGGAGGCAGTGAGAACCAGCATTACTTTTCCCCACTGGCACCTTTGCTGTGGCAGCAAAAGCTGGACGTTTGTCTTTTTTGCTCCGGAGGTTGCCGAAAGCGAAAACAGGTGCTTTTGAGGATGGAGTCCGCAGGAAAGCAGAGAGGGCCAAATTGTCTGAGGCATTTGAAGAGGTTCCAGGAGGCAGTGAGAACCAGCATTACTTTTCCCCGCTGGCACCTTTGCTGTGGCAGCAAAAGCTGGACGTTTGTCTTTTTTGCTCCGGAGGCTGCCGAAAGCGAAAATAGGTTCTTTTGAGGATGGAGTCCGCAGGAAAGCAGAGAGGGCCAAATTGTCTGGGGCATTTGAAAGGGTTCCAGGAGGCAGTGAGAACCAGCATTACTTTTCCCCGCTGGCACCTTTGCTGTGGCAGCAAAAGCTGGACGTTTGTCTTTTTTGCTCCGGAGGCTGCCGAAAGCGAAAACAGGTGCTTTTGATGATGGAGTCCGCAGGAAAGCAGAGAGGGCCAAATTGTCTTTGGCATTTAAAGAGGTTCCAGGAGGCAGTGAGGACCAGCATTACTTTTCCCCGCTGGCACCTTTGCTGCGGCAGCAAAAGCTGGACGTTTGTCTTTTTACCACCGGAGGGCGCCGAAAGCGAAAACAGGTGCTTTTGAGGATGGAGTCCGCAGGAAAGCAGAGAGGGCCAAATTGTCTGTGGCATTTGAAAGGGTTCCAGGAGGCAGTGAGAACCAGCATTACTTTTCCCCGCTGGCACCTTTGCTGTGGCAGCAAAAGCTGGACGTTTGTCTTTTTTGCTCCGGAGGCTGCCGAAAGCGAAAACAGGTGCTTTTGAGGATGGAGTCCGCAGGAAAGCAGAGAGGGCCAAATTGTCTGAGGCATTTGAAAGGGTTCCAGGAGGCAGTGAGAACCAGCATTACTTTTCCCCGCTGGCACCTTTGCTGTGGCAGCAAAAGCTGGACGTTTGTCTTTTTTGCTCCGGAGGTTGCCGAAAGCGAAAACAGATGCTTTTGAGGATGGAGTCCGCAGGAAAGCAGAGAGGGCCAAATTGTCTGTGGCATTTGAAGAGGTTCCAGGAGGCAGTGAGAACCAGCATTACTTTTCCCCGCTGGTACCTTTGCTGTGGCAGCAAAAGCTGGACGTTTGTCTTTTTTGCTCCTGAGGTTGCCGAAAGCGAAAATAGGTTCTTTTGAGGATGGAGTCCGCAGGAAAGCAGAGAGGGCCAAATTGTCTGGGCATTTGAAAGGGTTCCAGGAGGCAGTGAGAACCAGCATTACTTTTCCCCGCTGGCACCTTTGCTGTGGCAGCAAAAGCTGGACGTTTGTCTTTTTTGCTCCGGAGGCTGCCGAAAGCGAAAACAGGTGCTTTTGAGGATGGAGTCCGCAGGAAAGCAGAGAGGGCCAAATTGTCTTTGGCATTTAAAGAGGTTCCAGGAGGCAGTGAGGACCAGCATTACTTTTCCCCGCTGGCACCTTTGCTATGGCAGAAAAAGCTGGACGTTTGTCTTTTAACCACCGGAGGGCGCCGAAAGTGAAAAAAGGCGCTTTTGAGGATAGAGTCCGCAGGAAAGCAGAGAGGGCCAAATTGTCTGTGGCATTTGATAGGGTTCCAGGAGGCAGTGAGAACCAGCATTACTTTTCCCCGCTGGCACCTTTGCTGTGGCAGCAAAAGCTGGACGTTTGTCTTTTTTGCTCCGGAGGCTGCCGAAAGCGAAAACAGGTGCTTTTGAGGATGGAGTCCACAGGAAAGCAGAGAGGGCCAAATTGTCTGTGACATTTGAAAGGGTTCCAGGAGGCAGTGAGAACCAGCATTACTTTTCCCCGCTGGCACCTTTGCTGTGGCAGCAAAAGCTGGACGTTTGTCTTTTTTGCTCCGGAGTCTGCCGAAAGCGAAAACAGGTGCTTTTGAGGATGGAGTCCGCAGGAAAGCAGAGAGGGCCAAATTGTCTGGGGCATTTGAAAGGGTTCCAGGAGGCAGTGAGAACCAGCATTACTTTTCCCCGCTGGCACCTTTGCTGTGGCAGCAAAAGCTGGACGTTTGTCTTTTTTGCTCCGGAGGCTGCCGAAAGCGAAAACAGGTGCTTTTGAGGATGGAGTCCGCAGGAAAGCAGAGAGGGCCAAATTGTCTGTGGCATTTGAAAGGGTTCCAGGAGGCAGTGAGAACCAGCATTACTTTTCCCCGCTGGCACCTTTGCTGTGGCAGCAAAAGCTGGACGTTTGTCTTTTTTGCTCCGGAGGCTGCCGAAAGCGAAAAAAGGCGCTTTTGAGGATAGAGTCCGCAGGAAAGCAGAGAGGGCCAAATTGTCTGGGGCATTTGAAAGGGTTCCAGGAGGCAGTGAGAACCAGCATTACTTTTCCCCGCTGGCACCTTTGCTGTGGCAGCAAAAGCTGGACGTTTGTCTTTTTTGCTCCGGAGGCTGCCGAAAGCGAAAACAGGTGCTTTTGAGGATGGAGTCCGCAGGAAAGCAGAGAGGGCCAAATTGTCTGTGGCATTTGAAAGGGTTCCAGGAGGCAGTGAGAACCAGCATTACTTTTCCCCGCTGGCACCTTTGCTGTGGCAGCAAAAGCTGGACGTTTGTCTTTTTTGCTCCGGAGGTTGCCGAAAGCGAAAACAGGTGCTTTTGAGGATGGAGTCCGCAGGAAAGCAGAGAGGGCCAAATTGTCTGGGGCATTTGAAAGGGTTCCAGGAGGCAGTGAGAACCAGCATTACTTTTCCACGCTGGCACCTTTGCTGTGGCAGCAAAAGCTGGACGTTTGTCTTTTTTGCTCCGGAGGCTGCCGAAAGCGAAAATAGGTTCTTTTGAGGATGGAGTCCGCAGGAAAGCAGAGAGGGCCAAATTGTCTGTGGCATTTGAAAGGGTTCCAGGAGGCAGTGAGAACCAGCATTACTTTTCCCCGCTGGCACCTTTGCTGCGGCAGCAAAAGCTGGACGTTTGTCTTTTTACCTCCGGAGGCTGCCGAAAGTGAAAAAAGGCGCTTTTGAGGATAGAGTCCGCAGTAAAGCAGAGAGGGCCAAATTGTCTGGGGCATTTGAAAGGGTTCCAGGAGGCAGTGAGAACCAGCATTACTTTTCCCCGCTGGCACCTTTGCTGTGGCAGCAAAAGCTGGACGTTTGTCTTTTTTGCTCCGGAGGCTGCCGAAAGCGAAAACAGGTGCTTTTGAGGATGGAGTCCGCAGGAAAGCAGAGAGGGCCAAATTGTCTGGGGCATTTGAAAGGGTTCCAGGAGGCAGTGAGAACCAGCATTACTTTTCCCCGCTGGCACCTTTGCTGCGGCAGCAAAAGCTGGACGTTTGTCTTTTTACCACCGGAGGGCGCCGAAAGTGAAAAAAGGCGCTTTTGAGGATAGAGTCCGCAGGAAAGCAGAGAGGGCCAAATTGTCTGTGGCATTTGAAAGGGTTCCAGGAGGCAGTGAGAACCAGCATTACTTTTCCCCGCTGGCACCTTTGCTGTGGCAGCAAAAGCTGGACGTTTGTCTTTTTTGCTCCGGAGGCTGCCGAAAGCGAAAACAGGTGCTTTTGAGGATGGAGTCCGCAGGAAAGCAGAGAGGGCCAAATTGTCTGTGGCATTTGAAAGGGTTCCAGGAGGCAGTGAGAACCAGCATTACTTTTCCCCGCTGGTACCTTTGCTGTAGCAGCAAAAGCTGGACGTTTGTCTTTTTTGCTCCGGAGGCTGCCGAAAGCGAAAACAGGTGCTTTTGAGGATGGAGTCCGCAGGAAAGCAGAGAGGGCCAAATTGTCTGGGGCATTTGAAAGGGTTCCAGGAGGCAGTGAGAACCAGCATTACTTTTCCCCGCTGGCACCTTTGCTGTGGCAGCAAAAGCTGGACGTTTGTCTTTTTTGCTCCGGAGGCTGCCGAAAGCGAAAACAGGTGCTTTTGAGGATGGAGTCCGCAGGAAAGCAGAGAGGGCCAAATTGTCTGTGGCATTTGAAAGGGTTCCAGGAGGCAGTGAGAACCAGCATTACTTTTCCCCGCTGGCACCTTTGCTGTGGCAGCAAAAGCTGGACGTTTGTCTTTTTTGCTCCGGAGGCTGCCGAAAGCGAAAACAGGTGCTTTTGAGGATGGAGTCCGCAGGAAAGCAGAGAGGGCCAAATTGTCTGAGGCATTTGAAGAGGTTCCAGGAGGCAGTGAGAACCAGCATTACTTTTCCCCGCTGGCACCTTTGCTGTGGCAGCAAAAGCTGGACGTTTGTCTTTTTTGCTCCGGAGGCTGCCGAAAGCGAAAACAGGTGCTTTTGAGGATGGAGTCCGCAGGAAAGCAGAGAGGGCCAAATTGTCTGGGGCATTTGAAAGGGTTCCAGGAGGCAGTGAGAACCAGCATTACTTTTCCCCGCTGGCACCTTTGCTGTGGCAGCAAAAGCTGGACGTTTGTCTTTTTTGCTCCGGAGGCTGCCGAAAGCGAAAATAGGTGCTTTTGAGGATGGAGTCCGCAGGAAAGCAGAGAGGGCCAAATTGTCTGTGGCATTTGAAAGGGTTCCAGGAGGCAGTGAGAACCAGCATTACTTTTCCCCGCTGGCACCTTTGCTGTGGCAGCAAAAGCTGGACGTTTGTCTTTTTTGCTCCGGAGGCTGCCGAAAGCGAAAACAGGTGCTTTTGAGGATGGAGTCCGCAGGAAAGCAGAGAGGGCCAAATTGTCTGTGGCATTTGAAAGGGTTCCAGGAGGCAGTGAGAACCAGCATTACTTTTCCCCGCTGGCACCTTTGCTGTGGCAGCAAAAGCTGGACGTTTGTCTTTTTTGCTCCGGAGGCTGCCAAAAGCGAAAACAGGTGCTTTTGAGGATGGAGTCCGCAGGAAAGCAGAGAGGGCCAAATTGTCTGTGGCATTTGAAAGGGTTCCAGGAGGCAGTGAGAACCAGCATTACTTTTCCCCGTTGGCACCTTTGCTGTGGCAGCAAAAGCTGGACGTTTGTCTTTTTTGCTCCGGAGGCTGCCGAAAGCGAAAATAGGTTCTTTTGAGGATGGAGTCCGCAGGAAAGCAGAGAGGGCCAAATTGTCTGTGGCATTTGAAAGGGTTCCAGGAGGCAGTGAGAACCAGCATTACTTTTCCCCGCTGGCACCTTTGCTGTGGCAGCAAAAGCTGGACGTTTGTCTTTTTTGCTCCGGAGGCTGCCGAAAGCGAAAACAGGTGCTTTTGAGGATGGAGTCCGCAGGAAAGCAGAGAGAGCCAAATTGTCTGTGGCATTTGAAGGAGTTCCAGGAGGCAGTGAGAACCAGCATTACTTTTCCCTGCTGGCACGTTTCTGTGGCAGCAAAAGCTGGACGTTTGTCTTTTTTGCTCCGGAGGCTGCCGAAAGCGAAAACAGGTGCTTTTGATGATGGAGTCCGCAGGAAAGCAGAGAGGGCCAAATTGTCTGGGGCATTTGAAAGGGTTCCAGGAGGCAGTGAGAACCAGCATTACTTTTCCCCGCTGGCACCTTTGTTGTGGCAGCAAATGCTGGACGTTTGTCTTTTTACCACCGGAGGCTGCCGAAAGCGAAAACAGGTGCTTTTGAGGATGGAGTCCGCAGGAAAGCAGAGAGGGCCAAATTGTCTGTGGCATTTGAAAGGGTTCCAGGAGGCAGTGAGAACCAGCATTACTTTTCCCCCCTGGCACCTTTGCTGTGGCAGCAAAAGCTGGACGTTTGTCTTTTTTGCTCCGGAGGTTGCCGAAAGCTAAAAGAGGTGCTTTCGAGGATGGAGTCCGCAGGAAAGCAGAGAGGGCCAAATTGTCTGGGGCATTTGAAAGGGTTCCAGGAGGCAGTGAGAACGAGCATTACTTTTCCCCGCTGGCACCTTTGCTGTGGCAGCAAAAGCTGGACGTTTGTCTTTTTTGCTCCGGAGGCTGCCGAAAGCGAAAATAGGTTCTTTTGAGGATGGAGTCCGCAGGAAAGCAGAGAGGGCCAAATTGTCTGTGGCATTTGAAAGGGTTCCAGGAGGCAGTGAGAACCAGCATTACTTTTCCCCGCTGGCACCTTTGCTGTGGCAGCAAAAGCTGGACGTTTGTCTTTTTTGCTCCGGAGGCTGCCGAAAGCGAAAACAGGTGCTTTTGAGGATGGAGTCCGCAGGAAAGCAGAGAGGGCCAAATTGTCTGGGGCATTTGAAAGGGTTCCAGGAGGCAGTGAGAACCAGCATTACTTTTCCCCGCTGGCACCTTTGCTGTGGCAGCAAAAGCTGGACGTTTGTCTTTTTTGCTCCGGAGGCTGCCGAAAGCGAAAATAGGTGCTTTTGAGGATGGAGTCCGCAGGAAAGCAGAGAGGGCCAAATTGTCTGTGGCATTTGAAAGGGTTCCAGGAGGCAGTGAGAACCAGCATTACTTTTCCCCGCTGGCACCTTTGCTGTGGCAGCAAAAGCTGGACGTTTGTCTTTTTTGCTCCGGAGGCTGCCGAAAGCGAAAACAGGTGCTTTTGAGGATGGAGTCCGCAGGAAAGCAGAGAGGGCCAAATTGTCTGTGGCATTTGAAAGGGTTCCAGGAGGCAGTGAGAACCAGCATTACTTTTCCCCGCTGGCACCTTTGCTGTGGCAGCAAAAGCTGGACGTTTGTCTTTTTTGCTCCGGAGGCTGCCAAAAGCGAAAACAGGTGCTTTTGAGGATGGAGTCCGCAGGAAAGCAGAGAGGGCCAAATTGTCTGGGGCATTTGAAAGGGTTCCAGGAGGCAGTGAGAACCAGCATTACTTTTCCCCGCTGGCACCTTTGCTGTGGCAGCAAAAGCTGGATGTTTGTCTTTTTTGCTCCGGAGGTTGCCGAAAGCTAAAAGAGGTGCTTTTGATGATGGAGTCCGCAGGAAAGCAGAGAGGGCCAAATTGTCTTTGGCATTTAAAGAGGTTCCAGGAGGCAGTGAGGACCAGCATTACTTTTCCCCGCTGGCACCTTTGCTGTGGCAGCAAATACTGGACGTTTGTCTTTTTACCACCGGAGGCTGCCGAAAGCGAAAACAGGTGCTTTTGAGGATGGAGTCCGCAGGAAAGCAGAGAGGGCCAAATTGTCTGTGGCATTTGAAAGGGTTCCAGGAGGCAGTGAGAACCAGCATTACTTTTCCCCGCTGGCACCTTTGCTGTGGCAGCAAAAGCTGGATGTTTGTCTTTTTTGCTCCGGAGGTTGCCGAAAGCTAAAAGAGGTGCTTTCGAGGATGGAGTCCGCAGGAAAGCAGAGAGGGCCAAATTGTCTGGGGCATTTGAAAGGGTTCCAGGAGGCAGTGAGAACCAGCATTACTTTTCCCCGCTGGCACCTTTGCTGTGGCAGCAAAAGCTGGACGTTTGTCTTTTTTGCTCCGGAGGCT
>NW_028128887.1:0-19226 GCF_965231255.1 Vanellus vanellus
TGTATACAAAAGTCTGTCCAAATAATGCAGACAGTAGTTTTGAGTGGTTACTTAAACACTCTAGCAAGACACTGTCTTCTCATAAAACTTCAAATCTTACAGATTAACTGCAGTGTTTATAGCTGAGCTCATGCTTTGTTGTTCAGCTGGTATGCTATGACAAGTTTGTTGCCTCTCTGGTAGTCTCATTTTTATGAAGTTCTACCAGCATCAAAGTTGGTTTAAACTGGCCAGCTGTCTTGAACATCATTGTGGAGGACGGCCTGGCAGATGCATTGTTAATCATATGTGTGGGAGAAGTAGAATGATCATATAAACCTGATCTCACTGTAAGGAATCCAACCTTAAAAATGCAATTACCTTTTTCCTGAAAGATCATTTTTTACATGATTACAGAAGGTGTGCAAACTGATGATCTCTGAGAAGAGACAATGAAGACCTTAATCCCTCTTTTCTGGTTTGTAACCACTGTGCCGCCGCTTTGTCTTTCCTGAAGAATGGGAGTTGGTTAGGGAGTCTGCTCTGTAGGTCATTTTCTGGGGTGTTATTTAAATCACTTAGCCTAAAAGAAAGGGCAGTTACTTTTTTTTTTTTTGTAGTTGTTGTTCATTTAGATGTGAAGCAGTCTTTTTAAACTCATTTTTACCTTACCTTACCTTATCTGAAGTCTACATTCATCTTAACTTCAGCACAGGGGAAGTGAGGGAGAGTTGAGGATTTCACGCTTCACATGCTTACATGGTGCAGGCACCATTAACTGCCCTATGCGGTATCATATTAGTTAATTTAATTCTGGTGCAGGTATAGAAATGAAATAGACCTTTGTAGTAGTCTCTGTACAGTCCTTTTAATCTTAATTTTGTATGTAAAATTTGTGTGCTGTAATTAAGGTGATTTGTCAGAATTGTGAGGTATAATAGTTCACTGAAGAATTTTATGATGGAGCAAGAGCCTATTGAACCCACTAACCTTTGCTATGTCTGCAGTAAAAAAGTGTAAAAATATTTTTGTCACTACATAGACATTTTTTGTGAGATCTAAATGTATTGGAAAATTACTCCTTTTTAGTATCTTCAGTGTACAAGAAAAGGTGGTGATTTCAGGTGTAGAGCTTGGTGTGGCCATCTGTGTGAAACATACTCCCTTAATAATCCTGATTTTGCAGATGAACTAGTTTGGTAAACTTGAAGAAGTGTAGATTAACATTGCTAATGAATTTTATCTTTTTTTTTTTTTTTGGTAATCGACATAAATTCCCTTTCTCTTTGGTATGGCAGTGCTGGAGCTGACATTCGCCTATCTTTTCGTCCCACTCTGAACTATTTTGTGGAACTTTTTCATGTATGTTCTTCACAGGCAAGGCAAGATTTGATGCCTTCTCTTGTCTGTTTTCTCCTCAGGAAAAGCATTCAAAAAATCCAATCACTTAAATTTTTTTACACAGTAAACATAACTTGAAAATTCTATTGATATTTTTTTCTGTGCATGTTCCTCTGTGCTGGCCAAAGTTCATTGGCAGTTTAAGAAAGTTCACCGTGCTTGAGAGCCTGGCAAGTGAGCAAGTTTGTCAAAGATAAATATAAATTAGGAAATGATTATGAGGGTTCGTTTATGGAAGGCTAAAAGTTAAATAGAATAGGAGGGTGTTCTGAGGATGTGTTACTGGATGCTATTAAGAGCAGCGGCACAACATCACCTATTCCTTTACCATTCCCTATTCCCTTGTTTTTTCCCACTCTTGGAAACAGGTTAAGGCAACACTGGATGGCTTGCACTTTCTTACAGGAACTTATTGCTTGATCTTGTTTCTTCTTGTACATATATGCTAACTTGTGATTTATGCTTATTTTTGTCTGAGTGACAAATTATAAAGTAAAGGTATGAAAGAAGATAGTTGCAACAATAAAGAAAACTGTTTTTTACCGGAAATGCACACTATTTTGTGACTCATTTTGCTTTATGCCAGAATATATTTATTTTGTCAGTCAGAGTGTCAAAAGCTTTAGTGTAGGTCATAATAAGCATGATAAGGCCTTTGTGAAGAGGAGTCTCATCAATGATCTGTATAGCTTCCTTTTCCTTGTGATTTCTACAGTTTTTAGTTTAGCTATCCTGTATGTAGATGCACTGAAATCAAAACAGGGAGCTTGGTCTTAGGGACTTCTCACTCATCTGTAAAAAAAAGGCCACAGTTGATCTGTTATTTCTTTGAGTAAGATATTGTCTTATTTTTTCCCTTTTTAGCCAGTTGCACCAAGAGTTTGTAGAAACAGCAAATTGAAAGTTTGAAGTATCTTCCATGCCATCGCCTTCAGTGCCATGTTATACACTAGAATTTTTTTTCCTCTCTAGAAAAGGAATCTTGGATGAGTATAGCCAGATCACCAGTCTTGTAACAGAAGAGATTGTGAATGTCCATAAAGAGATCCAGACCTCGGTGGAACAGATAGACCCTAACTCTGAGTATAATGACTTCATAGATACTCACAGGTATACATTTGTTCTTGGTGAACACGCTCATGTTTCTTTTTAAGAAAACTCTAGCAACACTGCTTAAATGATCCAACTTGAACTTGTTTCTGTTTGGTTCCTTTTACAACATTGCTGGTAAAGCTTTATCCTAGTTTGAAAATTGTTCTACTTGCACGTATAGAAAGCTGTCTGAAGTCAGACTGTTTCTTTAACCATCCATCTCTTTGGCTGGCTCTGATAAAACAAAATTCCAGTCACTGTTATTACACATGAAAAGCCATAACTTTGGTACTGACAGCAGACTATACATGGCAGTCCAGATTCAGTGTGAGCTCCTTTACTGTGTATTTGGCTGCAGTTTACATTCTGGGCTAAACTAAGTTGCTCGGCCTTATTTTTCTTACTGCCCATATTCTAGTTTAAAGTGAGCTCTAGGTAACTGCACTCTGCAGTTATTGCAGGTTGAGCAGTGCCTGAGTCTACAGAGTATGCAGATCATGCAAGAAATTTTTTACTTTAAAAATATACTGTATTTACCATATATTGAACTGTTACTCTGTATTAGTATATGCAGAAATAGTCCTAAGACTACTTGCATTATCTTTTTTGTTGTTACGTGCGAATTGGTAATTGCCATGTGCAGGTTTATAGCAGGATCAGCAAAGAGTGGACCCATTCACATTGATACGCCTTGAGCACCTTGGTTATACTGGGGTCTTGATTCAAAGAATTTTATGCCATTTTATCATCTGGTATGATTTTAAGATTATGTTCTTTATTCAAAGGAAAAATCATATGTATATAGTTGCTACCTTTTATTTCATATGTAATTTTAACTATATTCTAGCTATTAAAATAATTCAAAACATAATGATTGGGTTTATGGTTTACTGAAACATACATATTAATTTTGAAAATAAAACATTTATTTACTAAATTAGGTCTACAGAAGGTGTTGAACAAGAAATAGAGTTTGATACATCTCTGCTAGAAGAAAATGAAAACCTTCAAGCTAATGAGATCATGTGGAATAATCTAACAGCAGAAAGTTTACAAATCACGTAAGTCTTTCTTTACAAACCTTTCATCATTTGGAAATGCTGTTATACCTTGTATCTAGGCTCACTCAGATCATTGCATAGCTGTGTACTCATTTTTAAGGTCCATTTCCAAAAATAATATTTTCATGGTATAGACTCTTTCCCATGCTGGTTTATTGTTCCTTTGCACAAAATACTCCTCCTCAGTCTCCCTAAAAGCTTGCCAACACTTTCAATATATGTTCCTCTCCTTGCCATTTAATTTATACAATGCCTCAAATCCATCATGAATCCTTCTTGGGAACATACTGATTCATCTTCCCAAAAGTGTTTCCACATTCAGTAGTCCATGAAAAATAATTAAATCGTTTGAGGAAAACGCTGAGTACAGTGACGTAGTCAGTGATTTGAATTGCCATGCAGAAAATTTTCATAAATATGTTTATTTTACTTGTTTTCTGTTTGCGTTTGTTTTCCAAAGTAAATTCTTACTCATTATTATAACCTTTGAAATACATTAACTTACTAACACAGATGTAGCTGTTGTATTGCATTTTGTGGAGCTTTTAGCTATCCAGGGTGATAAACTACCGCTCTATGTATTTGTTAATATATTGCTTAGTTAAATCTTTTTGTTACTTTTGGAAACCAACTTCACCTTTAATCATTTGTTACTGGGGAGCAAATCTCCTGCTGAGGTTATTATGTTCTTATTATATTATCAGCCTCAGCTTTTGACATAAAATGGTCTGATTCAGTCACTTGTGAGATTGCAACTCTTAATTGTACATTTAAATTTTTTATACTGATCATAGCAATTTAAAATGGAAGATTCAGAATTTCATTGGTTGATGATGTTTTTGTTTTCTCTACTGTATTTCAGTCCATGTTTGACTTATTTGAAGTTTTTTTCCTTTAGAAAGCAAACCTGATCTAAATAAGGTATCAATGGTTTATTGTGTTTTTTTTTTTAAGTTTTTTGAAAGTTTTCATCTGCTTAATCAAACTATGATCCTTAGTTCTGGTAGGTTTTTCTGAAAACCAAAATCATCGTGAGTCCTAATATCAGTGAGGTATTTCAACTGTAAACACATTGTAGTGTCTTCTGCGGATTATTCTGATCTCTGTGTTTTCTCAACATGACAGAATCTCTGGATTTTATTAATTCATTTTCAGGGTCATTAACAATCCTCTCCTTTTTCCTCTGCAATCTGATTACTTTTTGTGAATTTATTCCTTAATAGGTATTGAAATAACCTTTTTAATACGACGTTTCGGTCTCCTTTGTTAGACTCCTCCTTAGTCCTGAAGCATCTTCATCTTTCTTATGAAAGGATCCCTTGATAAATAAAGCCCCTCCCTTCCCTTTAAACATATCTCTACTTATAATATATTCTGCATTGTTACTAAATTGACATTATTTCTGCTTAAACTGTGTAAATGATGTACACCTAGATGTACTTCAGCACAGTAACAGGAAAAAAATATATACTGAATCTCCCTTTTCAACAAAGTATTACAAGTTTTCAAAGATTCTGCCTTCCATAGCTCAAAAAGAGAAATAACTTCTTGTTCAGCTTGTCCTCTGTATCCCATTGTTTAGAAATAAGACATCAGAATGTCTAAGTGAAAGATATGAAATGCTGCTTTTCTAGTAAATGATTCTGATGAAATACATATTTGTGTTTATAAATGTGTGCCTGCATATTTGCCTACATATATACATTTTCAATACAGTTTCCACTGTGTCCTGTTACACATCTTATATTCACCCACTTTAAATTCTTTCGTGAATTACAGAGACAAATTTTATGGTGTGGTATTATTTTTGAAACAGGAATCAAATAGCTCTTTTAAGCGTTGCTGTCTTTAAGGTGTTCACTTTCTGGTAGAGATTTAGGACTCTGAGCAAAAAAGTTTAACTGAATTAGGTCAGACCAAAGATTAACCTAACCAACTTTCTTCTCTCTTGCATTAGCCAACAGGGAAAAGTCTAGAGAGGAGGACAAGAACAGAATGATAGTACAATGCTGTTTCCTCAGAATGATCTCTCAGCCTCCCATAATTTTCAGCTCAGAAATGTTTTGAAACAGAAGTAGTATTTGTTTAGCCTTACAGGTAGTTTATATTAGCCTTAGAGGTATTTTTATTTAATGAATTTGTCCAGTCAGTGTCAGTAAGTACAAGTATCTGCTCTCCACAGAATTTTTTGTCAAGGAATTCCAGAGATTAACTTCCTATTATGTGACCTGCTACTTAGTTTCATTTTATGGCTCTTAAACTCTTCTTTTGGAAGAGAATAGAAAAAATCTACTCCTTTCTGCATATGATATTGTAAACTTCTGTCATACTCTTAATCTGTAATCTCTTTTTCAGAGCCATCTTTATCTTTAGTCTGTCCTTTCACAAAACTTACTCATATCCTTTATCAAGCTTGTCATCTTTATTTGAGTGTTTTCAAGGTTACTGTATTGTTTTTGAGATGAATGGCCAGGATTGCACAGGTAGTCCAGATGCATAGTTTAGAGGGAGGCATACTGAGGTTTCCAGTATTCTTGTTCTGCTTTGTTTTTAACAAATCCTAGAGAGTTTTATTTTTCTGACCACTGCAGTGGATCAAGCCAGTGTTTTCATGGAATCATCTACTTTAATTCTAAGATCTCATTTCTGAGTGGTAATGATCATCTTAGAGTCATTCACTACATAAATAAAGCTTTGAATTGTTTTTCCCCCTGTATATTTGCTTATTTGAATATGTATTTAAATTGATCTTCTAAATGACAGTCCAGTTAGTGTGTATCATAAGATCCAGAATAATCCTTTTGTACTCTTCACATTCAGCCCCTTCCCCCTACCTCAATATTATATGGTCTGCATTCTTAGTCACTTTTTAAATTGTTCTTTTATTTGGATTATTATGAACATATGAAGCAGTGCAGATTTTTGAGAAGCTGCACTAGCTCCTAGCACTGTAAAATCTATTTATTATTATGTTCTTATGTGTCCTCTTATATTCCCAAATACATGCAGTTTGTGTATTCACAACATGGGTTTCTGAAATCTGTGTCTTGCAGGTTAAAAACAGTAATAGAAGAACTGATTCAGACACAGCAAACTCTTTTGAGCAAAGAGGAACTTGTGTTGGAACTGGAGAAGAAAATAGAAGAGTCCTCTAAGACTTGTGAAAAGAAGTCTGAGTAAGTGGAAATGAAGTTTCAAAATATAATAATTTGAGGGAAATGTGTCTATTATACAATTCCTAACACTTAAATAAGAAATAACCTCCACTAATTTTGATCTGCTTTTGTAGAAGTGATTATTGTGAAAAACAACAATAAGTTGGTCCAATTTTGTTTAATACATTCATTAATGACCTGGATGAGGGGACAGAGTGTATCCTCAGCAAGTTTGCTGATGATACCAAACTGGGTGGGGTGGCTGACACCCCAGAGGGCCGTGCTGCCATCCAGAGTGACCTGGAGAGCCAGGCAGAGAAGAACCTAATGAGGTTCAACAAAAGCAAGTGCAAGGTCCTGCACCTGGGGAGGAAGAATGCTACTCACCAGTACAGGTTAGGGGCGGACCTGCTGGGAAGTAGCTCAGAGGAGAAGGATCTGGGGGTTGTGGTAGACAGTAAATTATCCATGGCCCAGCAATGTGCCCTTGTCACCAAAAAGGCCAATGGAATCCTGGGCTGCATAGGGAAGAGTGTGGCCAGTAGGTCGAGGGAGGTCATTCTCCCCCTCTACTCTGCACTGGTGAGGCCACAACTGGAATACTGTGTCCAGTTTTGGGCTCCCCAGTTCAAGAGGGACAGGGAACTGCTGGAGCAAGTCCAGCGAAGGGCAACTAAGATGATTAAGGGCTTGGAGCATGTCCCTTATGAGGAAAGGCTGAGAGAGCTGGGACTCTTTAGCCTGGAGAAGAGAAGGCTGAGGGGAGACCTTATTATGGCGTACAAGTATCTAAAGAGTGGGTTGAAGGAGGATGGAGCCAGGCTCTTTTCAATGGTTCCAAGTAACAGGACGAGGGGCAATGGGCACAAGTTAGAACACAGGAAGTTCCGTTCAAATACACGGAAACACTTCTTTACGGTTCGGGTGACAGAGCACTGGCACAGGCTGCCCAGGGAGGTTGTGGAGTCCCCTTCCCTGGAGATTTTCAAGACCCGCCTGGATGCAGTCCTGAGTAATGTGCTCTAGGCAATCCTGCTTTAGCAGGGGAGTTGGACTAGATGATCTCTAGAGGTCCCTTCCAACTGATAATTCTGTGATTCTGTGATTCTGTGAAGTTAGTTTCCCATCTTTAAAATAACCCTTACCCACAGGTAAAAAATCCTAATTTATTGGAGAACTGAGCAGCTCCATTAGTTTAATATAATTGTCATAGTGTTGGGCAGCTCAAGAACTGGACCTTTAGTTAGTATCATAACTTCAGCTTGCTGGAAGAAGAGGAGTCAGTTCAGATTGCCTCTCTGACTGAGTTTATTTTGTAGATATAATTTTGTGAAAGACTTTTTCAGAGTCATGTGTAAGACATGTACTCTTCCTTATGCAATAATATGCTGGAACTCATTGGGTTAAGTTCATTCTTTGTTGCATTTTCTTTACAAAACTGAATGTAGATCTAATATCCTGTAGCACCGCGTAGTAAATAATGAAGATGAGGGATTACTGAGTGTTTTACAGTCCCATAAATAAAACATTATTATAAAGTATAAGTCTTGGGCGAGATCTTAAGGTTTTTTCCTACCTTTTGTTAGAAAAAATATTCGCATCCCAGTCTAAAGTTAATGCAACAGATAAAGAAAACTTCTGCCTGTAGTGATGTTTTTCTGATTCTTGTTGCAATCAGTCATAACCTTACTTCATCAAAAATATTAGTTTACAATACCAGTGAATTGGAATGCAAGTCCTCAGGTAATCCTGTCTTCATTCACTGAAGAAGTCTTGAAGGTCCTTGTTGAAGGCATCTTGTCACTTGACGCATTGGCTAGTATTTCATTCATATCCAAAACTTTATGTATGTATATTGATATCAATGTTTTGATTTGCTACTTTCCTGTTTTTTCTTTGGTGAAGTTCACACGTACTCACAGTATATTTTCCAGTTTTTGGGTTCTTGACCTATCTTCCTTGCTGATGTTACTTACAGGTTAAACTGTATTTTAACTAGATGAGTTTGGTGGTGTGGTGGTATTTTTTGTTGTTTTTTTTTAGTTGTTTTTTTCCCTCAGTATTGTTTTGTTATCAGTTATCTCTCTCTGAAAATAGTTCAGGCTGTCCCTGTGTTTCTTGCTTTGGATAAGCTCCTTTGTCTGATCATGTAGCAGATATTTGTGGTGTTGAGATGGAGGTCTTTCTAAAAAGGCATGAAATCTGGCTTAGATTTCTCGTTGTAGGAGAAAAGTTTCCCTGAAATCACCCCAGTTCTGATTTTTCATTGCTCATGCCTTCCTCCAACAGACCCTGTTTTCACCTTTTAACCAGGATCAGGATGTTTTTGCATGAACTTATAGTCCTTAGAAGATCTCATGCAGCTGTTGTGTGTTCTTAACTGCTGTCATAGCATATGGCACTGGCCTCAGTGGTGCAAGGCAAGGTGAAAGGTAAAAGTAGTTGAGCAATAAATGAAAGCTTTGCCTCTTGAGCCAGAGGTTATTCTGTTGTTTCAATGCAAGTCTGTTGTCAGGAAAGAAAGTGAGGAGGTCCACTCCAAATGCAAGAACTTTAGACCCTATTTTATTGTTGACCGTCACTCAAGGTTCTGAGCTTTTTGCTGCAGTGCTGAGGAAATTTCCTTGTCTGCTTTATCTGGGCAAAATGATGGTAAAATTCTGCAAAATCCTATTTTCTTACTCTTCAGTTGACCAGTTTATATTTCAGCTGTCTCCCCACTTTTTTCTGACACAGCTTCAGTACCACAAGTTCTGAGTTGTTTACAGACTTTGCAGTGGCAGTCTGAGTGGGTCTTGAAAGCATTTCTTGGTGTCTGATTCTGGCAACAGTACAAATCGATCTTCGCGCATAGCGCACTTTTCATTAGGGTACGTACAGAAGTATATCTCCAGACCTCTGGTTTTGTGTTCCTCCTCAATATTTAGCTCTATTGGTACTATTGCCCTGGTGCTAATATCCCTTTCTGCCTTCAAATTACAATATCACCTGCAACCCAGAGAGTGTTTTAATTATATTTTATGTATATATGTGTATGTCAAGCATACCATCTGCCCTCCCAACATGGTAGCATATTGAATATTTGGGTTTTGATTCACTTTGCCTGTTTACCATTTCCCAACCTGTTGCTCTGTTCTGGTCTTGCCAGGATTCTTCACACAAGATCTCACTCTGTGAGGTTGCTAGTAGCTCCTGCTAGCCACAAGGACTGTAAAATTTCCACTCATGGAAGTCATAGGCAAATAATTTTATAGGTTCTAATTCCTCGTGCATAGACAGAATGGGGAGCATTCTATGTTGGATTTGGGCAAATGAATTAGATAAGAATCTACCTTGCCACAGTTCAGGAAAGAGAATAGCTCGTGACTTTTAACATGTAGGGTATGTCTCCAGATCATGATGAGTAGAAACCATTCGGTGTTTGGGATGTTGTCATTCTAGCAAATATCTGTTAACGAAACCCCTGCTGATGGTGGAAGGCCATAATTTTCACAGGGTGATCTCTTTTTTCTCTCATATTGAGGACCAGATGAAAAAACATCATGTTGAGGATAATGCCATGATAATTGTTCGTTTCTTTGTGTGATGCTTTTAAATGTGTGCAGTCTCATGCCAAACCTCAGTTTCAGATCCTCTGATTGTGTCTTCGTACATCATACTTATCCTTTTTACATGAATGATCATTCTGCTATTTGTACAGAGTTCTGTTCTTTGGTGACTCAGTACAATGCTTGTCTATATGAATATGATTTTTATCTTTTCCTGCCAATGAAGGTGGTTCCCTTATCACTTTGGAACCTGTTTAAATAGTCATTTGGCTCAGCATCAGTTTGTGAAGGAACAATCTCAATATCAAAGACTTTTAATTTATTTTTTTTCTCCAAGGATAGGGCTTGCAGGAGAGTCTGTCTTCCAGGGATTATCCTGAAGATACAGTATGACAGAATACTGGGATTTTTCTTTATACTGTCCTAATTCTTTGTAGTTCTGGTCCCTCTGCCTCCTTCATCTGTTCTTGCAGACTGTGAGAACTCTATGTCTCTTTATTGGCCACATATCACTGGGCTCCAGTAGAGTGCTTTTAAGAGTGTGTGTATTGTACTGTGGATGGTTCTATCTTTCAGGCAGCTTCTGTCCATCTTTGGTTCTTACGGATAATAGAGTCATCTAGGTACATGTAGATGTTCTAAATAATCTGCCAGTCCTTCAATAGTGATTGAATTATGTCTGTCTTGGAGTATTTAGGGATATGAGCAGTATTCAGAGAAGAGCCTTAAAAACATGCAGAAGACAAGAAAAAATTGCTTTTAGCTCCTTATAGGGTTCAATTTATTCAGCTTCATAGGAAGAATGTTAGACTGCAGTCCAGAAATACTTACGCAGTACAGGAGAGACAACAGATATCTCTAACTTCACACCAGACCAATTTATACTGGATGTAAAGTGAGTTTAATAGTGCAAATTATTATTACAACAACTATGTGGATTGCAGTGGGTTTCTCACCACTGGAAATGATAATCTAAAAATGTATTTCTTCTCTAAAGGATAGGGAACCCTAGTGTTTATAAATTCAATCAAAAGTGGATGAAAATAGTCATTTCATCTATATTTATTACAACACGATTTTTGTGATACAGTGAGAAAAGAGAATGGCAAAGTAAGTGTTTGCTTGCATTGTCTTGTAGCTTTGAAAATTTCCTAGAATTGCTTCATGTGATCATATCTTTGAACAAATAATTCTGTTGAGGAATATCAGTGCTTTTTTTTTTTTAGCTCTTATGAAACAAAGTATATATTTTAAATCACATATATTTTTAAATTGTTTGTTATTTTTCTCTACAGTATTGTACTCTTGCTGAGCCAAAAGCAAGCGCTGGAAGAACTTAAGCAAACAGTTCAGCAATTAAGATGCTCTGAGGCAAAATTTGCAGCCCAGAAAGAACTACTGGAACAAAAGGTTCAAGAGAATGATGGGAAAGAGCCACCACCTGTAGTGAATTATGAAGAAGATGCCAGATCAGTGACTTCCATGGTAAGTTTTACATCTGTTTTGCTGAATTGTGCAGCTTTGCTACTCTACTTTAGTCCTGGGATCAGAGTCTCAAGTTATTCACAGAGATGACTGAAGTGAATAAACTTCACTTTGCATTTGTAGGGACTTGATTCAGAAAAACGGTGCAGTTGTGTGATTTTTTTTTAAAGTTGCGATAACTTGTGATGATTCTGTATGTCTGTTGACTTGGTTTGGTTTTCTGTAAACTTGATGCTTAAAGTCTCATTAGACTGTTTTATAGTCAAAAGTGTAAATCCTTAAATAGATTTAGTAACCATGACCGAGTAGCTATGGGTAATTTCATTGGCTGTGTTGAAGAAATACATTCACAGTTGTAGACAGAAAACTGTAAAAGCTCTTGGAATCACACATTGTGTAATTGAGAACTGAATTTTATGAACTTTAATTACTCTTTTCTTTAAACAGAAACAAACACTGGTTTATTTGCAACTTATTTTTAAATGTTTACATGCTCTTAATAATCAAAAGCAACTTTTTGTGCTGTGATGATATGCCAAGGAACTTAAATAAGTACTTTGCTAATGTTTGTGTGACTTCCTGTTCTCAGTTGCATGCAGCTATGTGTAGAGATAGCAGGTCACATAAAAAGGCAAACAGACACTACCTGTTTACTAAAGGGACAAGCAGTAGTGTTTGCTTTTAAGGATTAGGTTTGACACATACAAAATGCTTGTGACTTGTTTTCTTTAGCGGTTTAGCCTGCCATTTCTTTTGGCCCACAGAGCAGTAACTCAGTGAAGTAATAATGAAGTGGTTGTATCTGAGAGGAATGCTGTTCTTTTCTCCATTTGTGGAACCAAGTTTGAGTTTTCTTCAATTCCCATTCTACAGTTACACTTAATTGCCAGTATTCTCTTGCTTCCACTACTACTGTTTAATATTTACAGGCACTGGCAGGTGATTGCCATTTTCACTGGTAAAAAACATTATTTTACAAAGCTTGTATGCTTGTCATGAACTAGGAGGAGTTGATAAAGCTCAAAAAGATGGAGAAGAAGAAAGAAAGGATCAGAATAATAATTGTGAAAGATTAGGAGGCTTGGAATCTTTTTGGGGTAGGATATCTTGTTAGTTATTTCATGTAATATCCTGTAGTAGTGCTAATGAGTATTGTCTGTAAGGGTTAGTTGAGATGATGAGTCTAATCAAGAGAATGGTATTCTTCCACCTCTGTTCAAGATTTCTAAAATGTGTTTTCTGGTGTCCAAATCTCTGTTTCAGTGAGTGAGAGAAAATAATCCTTGCTTATATGTACAATACCCAATGAAGAATTCTGACCTCTTTTTTTTTTTTTAATTAAAACTATCCATGATAATTTATCTTTTTTTTTTTTTGTTGGAGGATGTACATACTAAGATTTCTAGAATGATGCAAGAAATATGTCTTTGCATATAATAAATTTGCCAAGAGTAAAAAAACCTGTTGCTGTTTTGGCATCAGAGGATTTAGTCTTATAATTCATATACACCATGAAAATAAAAGAATATGACTTAAGTGCTTGGTGATTTCCCTTGAGTAAGTTATTTAAGACAGGCAAATACCACTTAAGTTTTGTTTAACTATTAAGTTGATATCCTGTACTAGTAAAATTGACTAAAGAGCAGTAGGTACAACTGCAATCTAAATGAAACTTTTTTCAAATTGCTGTACCTTGAGAGGGCAGTATTGACTGTATCTCAAGATGAAAAAATAATACACTGATGAGCAGTTTGTATAAATAAGCATCCTGGTGATTTTTGTAATGGGATTTTTTTTTAGTAAAACTCCTTAAAATTACATGGCTGCTAAATGATCAGAAATGAAATGTTCTTGCTGCTGATTGCTCGTCCTGGTATTATTCAAGAGGATCATTGTTTCTTCAGCTATAAATCTGTTTAGGTTTTTCCTCTTTATCTAAAAGCAGTTCATCTAAATGTTGTCTGATACTGCATTTGAATATGGTTATTTATTCTTCTTCAGAAATTCATCGTAAACACTTGTCTTACAAATTCTTTTCCTAAGAATGACAAAACCATAATTGGCTTGTGTTGTGAGCATGCATATGAAGTAAATTTTCATGTATTCAGTCACAAGTGGATTTTTTTTTGTAATTTAGAATTAAAAATATGATACACAAAACAAGTTTGTGAAGTTTCATGTCTTGAGGTATGTGGTGTCATAAATACAGCCAATTTCATAGTGGAATAGTTCACAGATTGTTTTGTTTTCCATCTCTTATATTAGGTAACAGTACAATAGAATGCTAACAAGGAATGAAATACTGAAATGCTGTTTAATGTGTTTTCATAGACAGTGTTAGGTTATGTGTGTGTTATAACATCCTTTGTTTCCTTGTTTTTTTTTTCCTCTGTTAACTGTAGGAATTTTCATATTTTGTAAGTGTCTTCAGTGTGGTTTGCTTTGGTCAATGGACTTTATTGTTTGTGGAATGTTAGCTGTGTATTGGTGTTCAAATACACTTTTAAAAAAAAAAATGAAATTGCTGGATGATTCTGTTTTGTTCAATCACTGTAGTATGGCAAGAAGTTGAACACATTCTATTTTTAGCCATTTCTGAACATGGTATTTAACGATTTTAACATCATATGTGGAAAAATAAAACATTCTTTCTATCATTTATGCTATTCTACTGAGATAACCATGCAAGTCAGAGATAATTTTAATGGTGAAGGTGCTACAAGTTTAAAATAATGTCTTTGAGCCCCTTAGAGTTATGTGATCAGGAGAATCATAGTTAACTTTTTGTTCTATATTTACATTAAAATAAGGAGATAGATACTAAGAAAAAGCTGGTTATTCCTTGTAAACAGCTGGGGTTTTGCCAAAATGTGGTAATATCCAAATTGTTGCATATTATGTCACTTTACAAAAATTAACCAGCAACTGGAAGCTTGAATTAACTTTTCAGTGTTTAGGTGTTCAGTCAATGGATGTATGGCCTGTCATTTGTCCTAAGATACATATACTATTCTTGCTACTAATATGATCTACAGAGCATAACAGTAGTCCACTATAGTTAAAACCAAGAAAACAGCAACAACTTCTATATGTCTAATGAACTGATTAGGAATAAAACCGTCAGTAATATTTGGAATATTGCAGTGCCAGTTAAACATTTACTCAGGTAGTTAAGTACAATCATGGTGGTTTGCATTTCTTAGTAAGATTTCAAAATTACAGCATCAGTATTGACTTGGAGATTGTTACAGCATAGGAAATCTTCAGGGAGTGCTTAAGCCTGGCGATAGATTTAGTTAATATAAAATAGTAATTAATTTTGTTTAGCAATAATATAGTAAAAGCTGTATCCCACTTTAATACTGATTCTCCTTTTTCCTCACATGGTAAAACCAGATATTATAAAGGTGCAAACACATTATTTTTAATAATACGTATTTAAAACTATATGGTTTTCTCACTATAGAAATGCTTCATATAGATTTATTTTGCATACTGCGTCATTATACTGGAACGGCTTATAAAACTGAGACTTGGTATACAGACTCTTCAATATTTCAAAGACTTGTCAGCAGGTGGAGCTCAGTGCCAGAAGACTAGTTATGACTCAATATTCAAAATTTTTCATCATTACATATGTTTAAAAAAGGCATATGAGACACAGAAAAGTGGAGGAAAAAATGTTTTTTCTCATCTGTCTAAATTATCTGAAATAGTGGTTTGTTTTCAGTCTGATTTTTTTGAGATTTTTTTTTTTTTTTTACAAATAATAAAATATAACTGAAGAAAGAACCTAATACATGGTCTTCAACAGCATGTAAGCCAACTAAAAGAGCTGTGCAGCTATAGTGCCCATGGAGCAATAGTACAAAGTCACTGTTCTTTCTCCATATGCTCCTGAAAGAACTTCCAGTTCAGCTTGGTTAGGATGGGAGGCTGTGAGTGGAGATGAGTCAGGAAGGACACTGTAATGCCTCTGGTAACATGAACTCATAAAAGGTACACAGGGCAGAAAGAAACTGAATCATCATGATATCATGATACAGCTAGTGGAATGGATCTAACTGTTTATGCACCATTTCAGGAGAGTGCCGTGCTTAAAACTGTACACAGTGGTGTAACAGAAAATGGGTATTAGTATGAGATTTTACGTTTCTGAATTTCTGTTTTATCTGTTGTAGCAGAATTATCCAAAAGGAAACAAAAAAGTTCATTGCGTATCTAATTGGTTTTACTGTTTCTTATTGCTTTTCAAAGGACTTCAGAGATCCTATTGTCAGTGATTGCTTTAAAAGTAAGATAAGCCAGCTTTTAGTGAAGATTGTGGTAAATAAAAAAAGTGTTCTCAGTGGTTATGGTAGAAAAAATATTAAATGCATGAAACAGTGCTACAGTGCTAGTTTCATTGTTTGTAAGTTATTCTAGAAGTACCTTTTTATTTTCCTAATGTGAATGCTTTATATTTCCATCCCCGCTTTCTAGAATCCATGACTCGGTGCTCCTTCTAATAGTGTGATCAACAAACCAATAGTCTTACGGTCTTCCTCTGCAGGATTGAGTTTGAGGCAAATTCAGGATTCTCAGTAATATTATAGTTGACAAATTTAATCAATTTGTACATTTTGAATTTTTTGAAGTCACTTATGTAAATATGAAAGAGCATTTACAGGAGTTGGTTATGTGATTAAAGATGCTTCATTAAATGTGTTTTAGATGATATATCATAAGGCCCTGAAACATAATCTGCTGAGAGGTGTACCTGCACTCTAGGGGGCCTCGTTTTCCCATACTGTCTCAGGCTGTATAGGATCTTTATTGGCAGGGAAATAGTTAGCTTCGGTGACAGCCCATTGCAGCAGTAACAGAAAGCTTGATAGTAGAGATAAAATTGTTGGTTTTTTTCTTACGGACTCAGAAGAATTGAGGAATTCCTATGCTTTGTAATGCATTGCCAAACGGCTGCCTTGTTTATCTGTCCATGTAAGTAATTCTCTACTAATTTGTGGCTCATGACATTTATATAAAACTAAGCTTATATGAGGGCATATATTAGGAAGTGGTAGGGGACCCCTTCCCAGTTATTGGATTTCTATATTTATAAACCTTGTAGACTTCCACTGTGCTATTCCAAGATTTTAAGTTCCTTGTCGATAGAAAGAGGGACAAAGTAAGTCTGTACAGCGTTGATATCCTTAGCCTTTCTCTTATTTTTGTCTCAGCAGAGGAAACACTGCCAGTGCAGTCATGTTGTAAAAATTGTGCCTATTAATTCATAAAAGACTTGGAAATAAACAGTTGTATTTGTTGGATGCCTGGACAGCTGAAGTTCAACTAAGTGATCTTTGGTTTGGGCCACTTTCCAAGCTTGCTGGCTGGGACCTGCGTTTCTGGCTTACAGCCAGAACTTAACATGGAGCAAAAGTGCTCCAAATGTCAGATGCTTCTAGGAAGTGTGGAGGATGAACTCAGTCCTTCTTGCTCTCAGAGTATGTATGTTCTAGTTTCTGTTTCTTCTCTTAGTAAATCCTACTTGCCTGATGGACATACATCAGAGGAGGAATAGTCTAAAAGGAAATACTAAGGGAATAGACAGATAAACACTGCCATACTTTGTCCTGCGCGGGTATTACTGGCTGGTCCAGAATTTACAAGATGGGAGGTCAATGGACCTGTCAAGCCTCTTTCCAGTGAACATGCCTAGAAACTTGTAAAGTAAAAGATTAACCTGACAGTAATCTTTTCATAGACTAAGGCTCAGAAATTATGTATTTCTTAAGGTTACCATATTATCAATCAAAAAGTGTTGAGCCATAATTTAGTCTTGGGGAAAGGTAAAATTAGAAATGTGAACGAACTTTGGGAGGAATTGAGGGAGGTGGCTCGTTCAGAGTAAACAAAACTCTCAGAATAATTTAAGCGCAGAATTAGTTTACCCTCTCCATATGAAGGAGAGTATATGTACTTGAGTTAAGTACATATACTTCTCTTGAACTGCCAAAAATATATCGAGAGCTTTCAATTTTCCTTGAGGAAGCAGGCTTCATCATAGTAGTGTTGCAGCATTGCATACCCACTGGGGATTTGTCATTTCAGTCAAAATATTCTCTGTGAATTAGGAAAGCTTCACTCAGAAGTTTCCCTTTGAAAAGAAATAGCATTCTGGTATCCAACATATGTTTCAGTATGTGTTGGAATGTTTGTCTGTGTGCTGGGAGGAAAGTAGTAATTCTTTGCCAGAATTATCACCATTCACTTTGTGTATCTTTTTCATAGCGATGGGCCTGAATTAGTGTGGCTATTAACTTCTTATAGCCTCTAGGCAACACAAAGGAAATAATGTGATAGAATCTGGCTGTTTTAAATCAATCTCTTTCCTTTTTTTTTCCTTTTTACGTGGTTGACTAAAAATACCCTTGTTCTTAAAGGCAATTATTATGCTTTTAAAAGTCTTCAAATCTACTATAAAATATTTCTTGGAATTAGGATTTATGATTTTAAACTAGTGCCACTGGTAGTTTATTGCCAGATTTGAAGCATATGATTTTATTATTTGCTTTGTGGCTTCTGCTCTTTTCTGCCGTGTGGGGAAGCTCTTACCTGCTACATATTGAGAAATCAGAATGACAATCTAATTCATTTTTCAGACAATGCCCCTTAAGATACAGACCAGATCATTTTTTATTGTCCTTTTTATGTTTTACTGTTGGTGATCTTTAACAGTGGGGTAAATGAAATAGCATGTTTCAGATATCGCTGTGCTTTTTTCTTTGGGTCATCCTGCAGTGAGATAGATGCAAAATATTTGTGGTCAACTTGGGATCCAGGTGCCTGAACATCAACATTAATGCTATTTTTAGATTGTATAAGGTATCCTGCCTAACATCAAGCTGTGATTGTCCTGTGTAGTCCAGTCCTGCGTAGGTGTCTTGGATAACCTAACCTATAAACAATACTAGATACTATATACAAACGGGTGAAGCCCACTTTCCAGCAAACACTTTGAAGATCTTAACTCAAAAAATCTACATGTGAGATGTGATAGTCACTGTAATCCAGTCAAAAAATTCCAGTATTACTTACCTCATCTTTTTTTTAGGGAGGTACAGAAACAGGCCACAAGAAACTTACCTTTATTTGACTGTTGTGTTAGGGTAGTGTGAGAATGGCAGTGACATTTGTATGAAGATAATAGTAGATATGCAGGAGTTCCTGAAACTAACATCCTCATCCCAAGAAGAAGCTTGGAGTATCACTACCAAGTTGCGTGGAAATACAACATTCTTGAAAAAGTATTTAAGACCTTTACTTTTGCGGCACTGTTGAACTCTGATGAATTACTTCTATTTTTAATCAAATAACATTCCCAATCTGTAACACCATGTGGGTCAAAAGTAGCTTTGTTTTCTGTGGACAAAGTAATTTTTTTAAACTTTTTTTTTTTTTTCCCCAAAGTTCTTATTGAAAGGCATGAGTTTAGGTTGTCTCAACACTAGTCTATAGATCTG